>NC_074684.1:44629976-44677476 GCF_029448725.1 Salvelinus fontinalis | reverse complement strand
TCTCTGTCTGCCTGCTCTCCCCTCTCTGTCTTCCTGCTCTCCCCTCTCTGTCTTCCTGCTCTCCCCTCTCTGTCTTCCTGCTCTCCCCTCTCTGTCTTCCTGCTCTCCCCTCTCTGTCTTCCTGCTCTCCCTTCTCTGTCTCCCTGCTCTCCCCTCTCTGTCTCCCTGCTCCCCCTGGTAGGTCTACTCTGTCTGGGGTGGAAAGGTAGGTCTACTCTGTCTGGGGTGGAAAGGTAGGTCTACTCTGTCTGGGGTGGAAAGGTAGGTCTACTCTGTCTGGGGTGGAAAGGTAGGTCTACTCTGTCTGGGGTGGAAAGGTGGGTCCTACTCTGTCTGGGGTGGAAAGGTAGGCCTACTCTGTCTGGGGTGGAAAGGTAGGTCCTACTCTGTCTGGGGTGGAAAGGTAGGTCCTACTCTGTCTGGGGTGGAAAGGTAGGTCCTACTCTGTCTGGGGTGGAAAGGTAGGTCTACTCTGTCTGGGGTGGAAAGGTAGGTTTACTCTGTCTGGGGTGGAAAGGTAGGTTTACTCTGTCTGGGGTGGAAAGGTAGGTCTACTCTGTCTGGGGTGGAAAGGTAGGTCCTACTCTGTCTGGGGTGGAAAGGTAGGCCTACTCTGTCTGGGTGGAAAGGTAGGTCTACTCTGTCTGGGGTGGAAAGGTAGGTCCTACTCTGTCTGGGGTGGAAAGGTAGGCCTACTCTGTCTGGGATGGAAAGGTAGGTATACTCTGTCTGGGTGGAAAGGTAGGTCTACTCTGTCTGGGGTGGAAAGGTAGGTCCTACTCTGTCTGGGGTGGAAAGGTAGGTCTACTCTGTCTGGGGTGGAAAGGTAGGTCCTACTCTGTCTGGGGTGGAAAGGTAGGTCCTACTCTGTCTGGGGTGGAAAGGTAGGTCTACTCTGTCTGGGGTGGAAAGGTAGGTCTACTCTGTCTGGGGTGAAAAGGTAGGTCTACTCTGTCTGGGGTGGAAAGGTAGGTCCTACTCTGTCTGGGGTGGAAAGGTAGGTCTACTCTGTCTGGGGTGAAAAGGTAGGTCTACTCTGTCTGGGGTGGAAAGGTAGGTCCTACTCTGTCTGGGGTGGAAAGGTAGGTCTACTCTGTCTGGGGTGGAAAGGTAGGTCCTACTCTGTCTGGGGTGGAAAGGTAGGTCCTACCCTGTCTGGGGTGGAAAGGTAGTTCTACTCTGTCTGGGGTGGAAAGGTAGGTCTACTCTGTCTGGGGTGGAAAGGTAGGTCTACTCTGTCTGGGGTGGAAAGGTAGGTCTACTCTGTCTGGGGTGGAAAGGTAGGTCTACTCTGTCTGGGGTGGAAAGGTAGGTCCTACTCTGTCTGGGGTGGAAAGGTAGGTCTACTCTGTCTGGGGTGGAAAGGTAGGTCTACTCTCTCTGGGATGGAAAGGTAGGTCTACTCTGTCTGGGGTGATCCCCGTAATCTGTGTGAAGAAAAAGGCGGAGATACAGAGTGAGATGGTCGTGTTGCCTTGTTAGGATTCGAAGGCGAGTGAGTAAATCACCATTACCTTTGGTCCTATTGGCCAACGTGCAATCACTGGAGAATAAATTGGATGATCTACGGTCGAGACTATCCTACCAACGGGACATTAAAAAAACTGTAATATCTTATGTTTCACAGAGTCTTGGCTGAACGAAGACATGGATAATATAGAGCTGGCTGGGTTTTTCATGCATCGCCAGGACAGAGCAGCTACTTCTGGTAAGACGAGGGGCGGGGGGGTGTGTGTATCTATTTGTCAATAACAGCTGGTGCGCAATGTCTAATATTAAAGAAGTCTCGAGGTATTGCTCGCCAGAGGTAGAATACCCCATGATAAGCTGCAGACCACACTATCTACATTGGTGTCATCTTACCACTTCCGTATAGAGTGAGTCACTGGTGCTTCCTGCTTTAATTTTTGCTTGTAAACAGGAATCAGGAGGATAGAATTGTGGTCGGATTTACCAAATGGAGGGCGAGGGAGAGCTTTGTAAGCGTCTCTGTGTGTGGAGTACAGATGATCTAGAATTATTTCCCCTTTGATTGCACATTTACATGTTGATAGAAATGAGATAGAACTGATTTCAGTTTCCCTGCATTAAAGTCTCCGGCCACTAGGAGCGCCACCTCTGGGTGAGGGGTTTCCTGTATACTTATTTCCTTGTACAGCTAACTGAGTGCGTTCTTAGTGCCAGCATCCGTCTGTGATGGTAAATAAACAGCCACGAAAAGTATAGCTGAAAACTCTCTAGGCAAATAGTGTGGCCTGCATTTTATCACAAGATACTCTAATTCAGGCGAGCGAAATCTAGAGACTTCCTTAGATTTCGTGCACCAGCTGTTTACAAATATGCATAGACCACCACCACCCCCTCCCTCTGCTGTTCTATCTTGCCGGTGCAGGGTACATCCTGCTAGCTGAATATCCATGTCGTCATTCAGCCACGATTCCGTGAAACATAGGACGTTACAGTTTTTGATGTCCCGTTGGTAGGATATTCGTGATTGCACGTTGGAGAGTAATATTGACGGTAACGGCAGCTTTCCCACTCGCCTTCTGCGGGTCCTTACGAGGCACCCCGCTCTGTGTCCTCTGTACCTGCGTCTCTTCCTCTTGCCAATAACTGGGATGTTGGCCTTGTCGGGTGTTCGGAGAATGTCCTGTGCATCCTGCTTGTTGAAGAAACAATCTTCGTCTAATCCGAGGTGAGTGATCGCTCTCCTGATATCCAGAAGCTCTTTTGTTTGTCGTAAGATACGGTTGCAGAAACATTAAGAACAAAATAAGTTACAAATAACGTGAAAAAAAACACATAAAAGCACAATTTGTTGGGCGCCCGTAAAACTGCTGCCATTTCGTGTACTATGCCTGTGTAGTGTACTATGTCTGTGTAGTGTACTATGTCTGTGTAGTGTACTATGTCTGTGTAGTATACTATGTCTGTGTAGTGTACTATGCCTGTGTAGTGTACTATGTCTGTGTAGTATACTATGTCTGTGTAGTGTACTATGTCTGTGTAGTGTACTATGTCTGTGTAGTGTACTATGCCTGTGTAGTATACTATGTCTGTGTAGTATACTATGTCTGTGTAGTATACTATGCCTGTGTAGTGTACTATGTCTGTGTAGTGTACTATGTCTGTGTAGTATACTATGTCTGTGTAGTATACTATGTCTGTGTAGTATACTATGTCTGTGTAGTATACTATGTCTGTGTAGTGTACTATGCCTGTGTAGTCTACTATGTCTGTGTAGTATACTATGTCTGTGTAGTGTACTATGTCTGTGTAGTGTACTATGCCTGTGTAGTGTTCTACGCTCTCATTACTATGCCAGACAGACTTTTACTTTCACTACCCACGGGTTGTGTAACTAGTAAAAACGGGTTCAAAGTTCATTGGCTACGTATTGTTCAGGGGAGATTCAAACTGATACAAACTGAGAGTGGAAGAGAAGGACAGTAAAATTGTGTTTGGGTTTGGTTTCGCTGATAAAACCAAATGTTACTTATCACGCCCTGCTCGTCATTTGTGTCTGAAGGATAAAACAGCCAACAATTGGCAGAGATCTAACCTGGGAGAGAGAGAGAGAAAGAGAGAGAGGGTGGGTGAGTGGGTGGGTGAGTGGGTGGGATAATGGGAAGAGAGAGAGAGGGTGGGTGGGTGGGATAGTGGGAAGAGAGAGATAATGTGGAGAGAGAGAGAGAGGGTGGGTGGGATAAGGGGGGGAGAGTAAGGGGAGATGGGGAGAGAGAGATATCGGGGAGAGAGAGAGAGAGAGGGTGGGTGGGATAAGGGGGAGAGAGTAAGGGGAGATGGGGAGAGAGAGAGAGAGGGAGAGGGTGGGTGGGATAAGGGGGAGAGAGTAAGGGGAGATGGGGGGAGAGAGATAACGGGGAGAGAGAGAGAGGGTAGGTGGGATAAGGGGGAGAGAGTAAGGGGAGATGGGGGAGAGAGATAACGGGGAGAGAGAGAGAGAGGGTGGGTGGGATAAGGGGGAGAGAGTAAGGGGAGATGGGGAGAGAGAGAGAGAGGGTGGGTGGGATAAGGGGGAGAGAGTAAGGGGAGATGGGGAGAGAGAGAGAGAGAGGGAGAGGGTGGGTGGGATAAGGGGGAGAGAGTAAGGGGAGATGGGGGGAGAGAGATAACGGGGAGAGAGAGAGAGGGTAGGTGGGATAAGGGGGAGAGAGTAAGGGGAGATGGGGGAGAGAGATAACGGGGAGAGAGAGAGAGAGGGTGGGTGGGATAAGGGGGAGAGAGTAAGGGGAGATGGGGAGAGAGAGAGAGAGGGTGGGTGGGATAAGGGGGAGAGAGTAAGGGGAGATGGGGAGAGAGAGAGAGAGAGAGAGGGTGGGTAGGATAAGGGGGAGAGAGTAAGGGGAGATGGGGGGAGAGAGATAATGGGGAGAGAGAGAGAGAGAGAGGGTAGGATAAGGGGGAGAGAGTAAGCAGAGATGGGGAGAGAGAGAGAGAGGGTAGGTGGGATAAGGGGGAGAGAGTAAGGGGAGATGGGGGGAGAGAGATAAGGGGGAGAGAGAGAGAGGGTAGGTGGGATAAGGGGGGGAGAGTAAGGGGAGATGGGGAGAGAGAGATAACGGGGAGAGAGAGAGGGTAGGTGGGATAAGGGGGGGAGAGTAAGGGGAGATGGGGAGAGAGATAACGGGGAGAGAGAGAGAGGGTAGGTGGGATAAGGGGGAGAGAGTAAGGGGAGATGGGGGGAGAGAGATAATGGGGGGAGAGAGAGAGAGGGTAGGTGGGATAAGGGGGGGAGAGTAAGGGGAGATGGGGAGAGAGAGATAAACTCTAACCCAGATAAAGAGAGAGATAAACTGTAACCCAGATAAAGAGAGAGATAAACTGTAACCCAGATAAAGAGAGAGATAAACTGTAACCCAGATAAAGAGAGAGATAAACTGTAACCCAGATAAAGAGAGAGATAAACACTAACCCAGATAAAGAGAGAGATAAACTGTAACCCAGATCTCCTCTCTCCTTACAGGTTGGCTGGTGCTTTCCTCTCTGCTTGACTGCCCTGCCTGACTTCCATAGCCAGATAGTTCTATGATTTACTGACTTAATTCCTCCAACAGACTGATACTGTGCTTATTGCTTTGTGCAGGGTGACCGATGCCAGGTCAGGAGGCCAGAGAGCCAGAGGTCAGAGGTCAAAGGGCCCGAGAGTCAGAGACGAGAGCTTTGCTGGTCCATTTTACAGCTGAACCAAGTCGACTCCACCTGGCCAAGTCAATGTGTCGTCTCTACCTGGCCAAGTCGATGTGTTGTCTCTACCTGGCCAAGTCAATGTGTTGTCTCTACCTGGCCAAGTCAATGTGTTGTCTCTACCTGGCCAAGTCAATGTGTTGTCTCTACCTGGCCAAGTCAATGTGTTGTCTCTACCTGGCCAAGTCAATGTGTTATCTCTACCTGGCCAAGTCAATGTGTTGTCTCTACCTGGCCAAGTCAATGTGTTGTCTCTACCTGGCCAAGTCAATGTGTTGTCTCTACCTGGCCAAGTCAATGTGTTGTCTCTACCTGGCCAAGTCAATGTGTTGTCTCTACCTGGCCAAGTCAATGTGTCGTCTCTCTACCTGGCCAAGTCAATGTGTTGTCTCTACCTGGCCAAGTCAATGTGTTATCTCTACCTGGCCAAGTCAATGTGTTGTCTCTACCTGGCTGAGTCAATGTGTTGTCTCTACCTGGCCAAGTCAATGTGTTGTCTCTACCTGACCAAGTCAATGTGTTGTCTCTACCTGGCCAAGTCAATGTGTTGTCTCTCTACCTGGCCAAGTCAATGTGTTGTCTCTACCTGGCCAAGTCAATGTGTTGTCTCTCTACCTGGCCAAGTCAATGTGTTGTCTCTACCTGGCCAAGTCAATGTGTTGTCTCTACCTGGCCAAGTCAATGTGTTATCTCTACCTGGCCAAGTCAATGTGTTATCTCTACCTGGCCAAGTCAATGTGTTATCTCTACCTGGCCAAGTCAATGTGTTGTCTCTACCTGGCCAAGTCAATGTGTTGTCTCTACCTGGCCAAGTCAATGTGTTGTCTCTACCTGGCCAAGTCAATGTGTTGTCTCTACCTGGCCAAGTCAATGTGTTGTCTCTACCTGGCCAAGTCAATGTGTCGTCTCTCTACCTGGCCAAGTCAATGTGTTGTCTCTACCTGGCCAAGTCAATGTGTTATCTCTACCTGGCCAAGTCAATGTGTTGTCTCTACCTGGCTGAGTCAATGTGTTGTCTCTACCTGGCCAAGTCAATGTGTTGTCTCTACCTGACCAAGTCAATGTGTTGTCTCTACCTGGCCAAGTCAATGTGTTGTCTCTCTACCTGGCCAAGTCAATGTGTTGTCTCTACCTGGCCAAGTCAATGTGTTGTCTCTCTACCTGGCCAAGTCAATGTGTTGTCTCTACCTGGCCAAGTCAATGTGTTGTCTCTACCTGGCCAAGTCAATGTGTTGTCTCTCTACCTGGCCAAGTCAATGTGTTGTCTCTACCTGGCCAAGTCAATGTGTCGACTCTACCTGGCCAAGTCAATGTGTTGTCTCTACCTGGCCAAGTCAAGTTGTGTTGTCTCTACCTGGCCAAGTCAATGTGTCGACTCTACCTGGCCAAGTCAATGTGTTGTCTCTACCTGACCAAGTCAATGTGTTGTCTCTACCTGGCCAAGTCAATGTGTTGTCTCTACCTGGCCAAGTCAATGTGTTGTCTCTACCTGGCCAAGTCAATGTGTCGTCTCTACCTGGCCAAGTCAATGTGTTGTCTCTACCTGGCCAAGTCAATGTGTTGTCTCTACCTGGCCAGGTAAGTCAATGTGTTGTCTCTACCTGGCCAAGTCAATGTGTTGTCTCTACCTGGCCAAGTCAATGTGTTGTCTCTACCTGGCTGAGTCAATGTGTTGTCTCTACCTGGCCAAGTCAATGTGTTGTCTCTACCTGGCTGAGTCAATGTGTTGTCTCTACCTGGCCAAGTCAATGTGTTGTCTCTACCTGGCTGAGTCAATGTGTTGTCTCTACCTGGCCAAGTCAATGTGTTGTCTCTACCTGGCCAAGTCAATGTGTCGTCTCTCTACCTGGCCAAGTCAATGTGTTGTCTCTACCTGGCCAAGTCAATGTGTTATCTCTACCTGGCCAAGTCAATATGTTGTCTCTACCTGGCTGAGTCAATGTGTTGTCTCTACCTGGCCAAGTCAATGTGTTGTCTCTACCTGACCAAGTCAATGTGTTGTCTCTACCTGGCCAAGTCAATGTGTTGTCTCTCTACCTGGCCAAGTCAATGTGTTGTCTCTACCTGGCCAAGTCAATGTGTTGTCTCTCTACCTGGCCAAGTCAATGTGTTGTCTCTACCTGGCCAAGTCAATGTGTTGTCTCTACCTGGCCAAGTCAATGTGTTGTCTCTCTACCTGGCCAAGTCAATGTGTTGTCTCTACCTGGCCAAGTCAATGTGTCGACTCTACCTGGCCAAGTCAATGTGTTGTCTCTACCTGGCCAAGTCAATGTGTTGTCTCTACCTGGCCAAGTCAATGTGTCGACTCTACCTGGCCAAGTCAATGTGTTGTCTCTACCTGACCAAGTCAATGTGTTGTCTCTACCTGGCCAAGTCAATGTGTTGTCTCTACCTGGCCAAGTCAATGTGTTGTCTCTACCTGGCCAAGTCAATGTGTCGTCTCTACCTGGCCAAGTCAATGTGTTGTCTCTACCTGGCCAAGTCAATGTGTTGTCTCTACCTGGCCAGGTAAGTCAATGTGTTGTCTCTACCTGGCCAAGTCAATGTGTTGTCTCTACCTGGCCAAGTCAATGTGTTGTCTCTACCTGGCTGAGTCAATGTGTTGTCTCTACCTGGCCAAGTCAATGTGTTGTCTCTACCTGGCTGAGTCAATGTGTTGTCTCTACCTGGCCAAGTCAATGTGTTGTCTCTACCTGGCCGAGTCAATGTGTTGTCTCTACCTGGCCAAGTCAATGTGTTGTCTCTACCTGGCCAAGTCAATGTGTTGTCTCTACCTGGCTGAGTCAATGTGTTGTCTCTCTACCTGGCCAAGTCAATGTGTTGTCTCTACCTGGCCAAGTCAATGTGTTGTCTCTACCTGGCCAAGTCAATGTGTTGTCTCTACCTGGCCAAGTCAATGTGTTGTCTCTACCTGGCCAAGTCAATGTGTCGTCTCTCTACCTGGCCAAGTCAATGTGTTGTCTCTACCTGGCCAAGTCAATGTGTTATCTCTACCTGGCCAAGTCAATGTGTTGTCTCTACCTGGCTGAGTCAATGTGTTGTCTCTACCTGGCCAAGTCAATGTGTTGTCTCTACCTGACCAAGTCAATGTGTTGTCTCTACCTGGCCAAGTCAATGTGTTGTCTCTCTACCTGGCCAAGTCAATGTGTTGTCTCTACCTGGCCAAGTCAATGTGTTGTCTCTCTACCTGGCCAAGTCAATGTGTTGTCTCTACCTGGCCAAGTCAATGTGTTGTCTCTACCTGGCCAAGTCAATGTGTTGTCTCTCTACCTGGCCAAGTCAATGTGTTGTCTCTACCTGGCCAAGTCAATGTGTCGACTCTACCTGGCCAAGTCAATGTGTTGTCTCTACCTGGCCAAGTCAATGTGTTGTCTCTACCTGGCCAAGTCAATGTGTCGACTCTACCTGGCCAAGTCAATGTGTTGTCTCTACCTGACCAAGTCAATGTGTTGTCTCTACCTGGCCAAGTCAATGTGTTGTCTCTACCTGGCCAAGTCAATGTGTTGTCTCTACCTGGCCAAGTCAATGTGTCGTCTCTACCTGGCCAAGTCAATGTGTTGTCTCTACCTGGCCAAGTCAATGTGTTGTCTCTACCTGGCCAGGTAAGTCAATGTGTTGTCTCTACCTGGCCAAGTCAATGTGTTGTTTCCCTGGCCAAGTCAATGTGTTGTCTCTACCTGGCTGAGTCAATGTGTTGTCTCTACCTGGCCAAGTCAATGTGTTGTCTCTACCTGGCTGAGTCAATGTGTTGTCTCTACCTGGCCAAGTCAATGAGTTGTCTCTACCTGGCTGAGTCAATGTGTTGTCTCTACCTGGCCAAGTCAATGTGTTGTCTCTACCTGGCTGAGTCAATGTGTTGTCTCTACCTGGCTGAGTCAATGTGTTGTCTCTCTACCTGGCCAAGTCAACGTGTTGTCTCTACCTGGCCAAGTCAATGTGTTGTCTCTACCTGGCCAAGTCAATGTGTTGTCTCTACCTGGCCAAGTCAATGTGTTGTCTCTACCTGGCTGAGTCAATGTGTGGTCTCTACCTGGCCAAGTCAATGTGTTATCTCTACCTGGCCAAGTCAATGTGTTGTCTCTACCTGGCTGAGTCAATGTGTTGTCTCTACCTGGCCAAGTCAATGTGTTGTCTCTACCTGGCCAAGTCAATGTGTTGTCTCTACCTGGCAAAGTCAATGTGTTGTCTCTACCTGGCCAAGTCAATGTGTTGTCTCTACCTGGCCAAGTCAATGTGTTGTCTCTACCTGGCCAAGTCAATGTGTTGTCTCTACCTGGCCAAGTCAATGTGTTGTCTCTACCTGGCCACGTCAATGTGTTGTCTCTACCTGGCCAAGTCAATGTGTTGTCTCTACCTGGCCAAGTCAATGTGTTGTCTCTACCTGGCCAAGTCAATGTGTTGTCTCTACCTGGCCAAGTCAATGTTTTGTGTCTACTTGGCCAAGTCAATGTGTTGTCTCTACCTGGCCAAGTCAATGTTTTGTGTCTACTTGGCCAAGTCAATGTGTTGTCTCTACCTGGCCAAGTCAATGTGTTGTCTCTACCTGGCCAAGTCAATGTGTTGTCTCTACCTGGCCAAGTCAATGTGTTGTCTCTACCTGGCCAAGTCAATGTGTTGTCTCTACCTGGCCAAGTCAATGTGTCGTCTCTACCTGGCCAAGTCAATGTGTCGTCTCTACCTGGCCAAGTCAATGTGTTGTCTCTACCTGGCCAAGTCAATGTGTCGTCTCTACCTGGCCAAGTCAATGTGTTGTCTCTACCTGGCCAAGTCAATGTGTTGTCTCTACCTGGCCAAGTCAATGTGTCGACTCCACAACTGGATTACAATGGTATCTGTTTTCTTTCAAGTACTTTGACCATTTGCTTGATCCTGCGTGGAGACCAGATGGGCAAGGCTTAAATACGTTGACTTAACATGACTAACAGGTTGTTACATCAATCTAATTTCAACATTATCATTCGAACTATGTATACATTGAAATTGCGTTGAAAATTTCACGCGGAAATGATTTAAAAAACATGATCATCCTATATTCAATATACAATATATTTGGGTGGTTGAAAATGATGTTGAATTTCAAATTTTGATTATTTGTTATTCGACCTTGTTTCAATGTTGCTAGAAAATGTGTATGTTCGAATCAACGTCTTTTAATCAACGTCAGTCCATCAACCTAAATAAAGAGGAATGTAATAAAATGTGAATCCACAGTCCAACGATTCCTGACTGAACAGTGACTCCTACTGGTAATATGAAGACAAATGTATTGCTGTGAGAACTAGTCTACTGTACCACCCGGATGCCCACCCCTCTATGTGAGAACTAGTCTACTGTACCACCCGGATGCCCACCCCTCTACGTGAGAACTAGTCTACTGTACCACCCGGATGCCCACCCCTCTACGTGAGAACTAGTCTACTGTACCACCCGGATGCCCACCCCTCTACGTGAGAACTAGTCTACTGTACCATCCGGATGCCCACCCCTCTACGTGAGAACTAGTCTACTGTACCACCCGGATGCCCACCCCTCTACGTGAGAACTAGTCTACTGTACCACCCGGATAACCACCCCTCTACGTGAGAACTAGTCTACTGTACCACCCGGATGCCCACCCCTCTACGTGAGAACTAGTCTACTATACCACCCGGATGCCCACCCCTCTACGTGAGAACTAGTCTACTGTACCACCCGGATGCCCACCCCTCTACGTGAGAACTAGTCTACTGTACCACCCGGATGCCCACCCCTCTACGTGAGATCTAGTCTACTGTACCACCCGTATGCCCACCCCTCTACGTGAGAACTAGTCTACTGTACCACCCGGATGCCCACCCCTCTACGTGAGAACTAGTCTACTGTACCATCCGGATGCCCACACCTCTACGTGAGAACTAGTCTACTGTACCACCCGGATGCCCACCCCTCTACGTGAGAACTAGTCTACTGTACCACCCGGATGCCCACCCCTCTACGTGAGATCTAGTCTACTGTACCATCCGGATGCCCACCCCTCTACGTGAGAACTAGTCTACTGTACCACCCGGATGCCCACCCCTCTACGTGAGATCTAGTCTACTGTACCACCCGGATGCCCACCCCTCTACGTGAGAACTAGTCTACTGTACCACCCGGATGCCCACCCCTCTACGTGAGAACTAGTCTACTGTACCATCCGGATGCCCACCCCTCTACGTGAGAACTAGTCTACTGTACCACCCGGATGCCCACCCCTCTACGTGAGAACTAGTCTACTGTACCACCCGGATGCCCACCCCTCTACGTGAGATCTAGTCTACTGTACCACCCGGATGCCCACCCCTCTACGTGAGAACTAGTCTACTGTACCACCCGGATGCCCACCCCTCTACGTGAGAACTAGTCTACTGTACCACCCGGATGCCCACCCCTCTACGTGAGAACTAGTCTACTGTACCATCCGGATGCCCACCCCTCTACGTGAGAACTAGTCTACTGTACCACCCGGATGCCCACCCCTCTACGTGAGAACTAGTCTACTGTACCACCCGGATGCCCACCCCTCTACGTGAGAACTAGTCTACTGTACCACCCGGATGCCCACCCCTCTACGTGAGAACTAGTCTACTGTACCACCCGGATGCCCACCCCTCTACGTGAGAACTAGTCTACTGTACCACCCGGATGCCCACCCCTCTACGTGAGAACTAGTCTACTGTACCACCCGGATGCCCACCCCTCTACGTGAGAACTAGTCTACTGTACCATCCAGATGCCCACCCCTCTACGTACCCTGTTTAGCGTTAGGGTTAGGGTTAGGTTGGGTTAGGGTTAGGGTTAGGTTGGGTTAGGGTTAAGGTTAGGGTTAGGCTTAGGGTTAGGGTTAGGGTTAGGGTTAGGGTGGGTTAGGGTTAGGGTGGGTTAGGGTTAGGGTTAGGGTTAGGGTGGGTTAGGGTTAGGGTTAGGGTTAGGTTGGGTTTATGTTGATTTACCACCATCATTTCAACGTGTAGCTAAGTTCACTATCATTCATTCATGACTGATCTTTGGAAGTCTACAAGTAGTCACCATTAGCCCTATTAAATAGGATGCCAAATTCACGACGTTAAAAATAAACCTTTACGTTTGGATATTCTCTATTTTTGTTACATCCTAACAACCTATTAGTCAAGGTTAAGTTGTTATATTTGTAGTTGAAGTTTTAACCTAATTTAAACGTTTACAATGCTGATTGAAACCAGATAAAAACAGTGCTTTTTCCCCGCAAAGTTGATTCCACGTCACACAATATGGCGATAAAATGACTTTGAGAACAACGTTGATTCATCCAGTGAGCGGATGTTGTAGATGACAGGGCCGGAAGCTAACCACACAACCACCGGTACCTCAGGGGTTAACCTCTCCACAGTTTCTATTACTTAGTTTATTGCCCTCGAAAATTGGTATCTGTCGCCGTGACGACCAGCGCCATTGTTTGCTCTGAGCTGGCTGACAGTCAAACACCAGTCAGAGAGGCTGAGAGAGAAAGAGAGAGCATTTTTTTAATGTAATTTTTTATTTCTTTCACCTTTTTTTAACCAGGTAGGCTAGTTGAGAACAAGTTCTCATTTACAACTGTGACCTGGTCAAGATAAAGCAAAGCAGTTCGACACAAACAACAACACAGAGTTACACATGGAGTAAACAATAAACAAGTCAATAACACAAGAAACAAGTCAATAACACAGTAGAAAAAAAGAAAGTCTATATACAGTGTGTGCAAATGGCGTGAGGAGGTAAGGCAATAAATAGGCCATAGGAGCAAATAATTACAATTTAGCAGATTAACACTGGAGTGATAGATGAGCAGATGATGAGGTGCAAGTAGAGATACTGGTGTGCTAAAGAGCAGAAAAGTAAATAAAAACAATATGGGAATGAGGTAGGTAGATTGGGTGGGCAATTTACAGATGGACTATGTATAGCTGCAGCGATCAGTTAGCTGCTCAGATAGCAGATGTTTAAAGTTAGTGAGGGAAATAAAACTCTCCAACTTCAGCGATTTTTGTAATTCGTTCCAGTCACTGGCAGCAGAGAACTGGAAGGAAAGGCGGCCAAAATGAGGTGTTGGCTTTGGGGATGATCAATGAGGGAGAGAGATGAGGAGAGAGAGAGAGAGAGAGACCTGGTTTTCCCCAGTGAAATTAAAGCTGAAATCCTTTAACTTGTCTCTAACATGGCTGCCAGAAACAGGACAACTCTCTGAATTTACAAAGTATTTACTTCAATTAAAGAGAATGGCAAGTTTCTCATCACCTTGAAAAACAGAGAATCTGAAAGCGAGACAAGAGCTCTCACTTTCTACTCTTGAATCAACGATGAAGGTAGAGGGTACACACACTTCTGGAGTTTCCTGACAAACTCACATCTTATTATTATTCTCTATCTGAGAGGTAGCGATGCCAAGAGTTCCCCCTCCCAGCCCTGGTGGGTTTGTTAGTTAGGGGACATCTGCTGCCTAGGCCAAATATTGTTTTTGGCTCCCTGGCTCTGTCTAGCTCTGCTGCAAAGAGAGAGAGAGAGAATGGAGCTGACTATTTTTTTACCATCGAGGGATAGACAGACAGTGTTAACATGCGAAACAATGCCTCTACATCCCTCTGTGCTTTCTCCAACTCCAGCTGGGGAAACAACTGCTGATGAATGAGATCATCCAAAACAAGCCAGCCAACACAGCCTGGCGGAGAGTTCAGAGGTTTACAACAAGCCAGCCAACACAGCCTGGCGGTGAGGTCAGAGGTTTACAACAAGCCAGCCAACACAGCCTGGCGGTGAGGTCAGAGGTTTACAACAAGCCAGCCAACACAGCCAGGCGGTGAGGTCAGAGGTTTACAACAAGCCAGCCAACACAGCCAGGCGGAGAGTTCAGAGGTTTACAACAAGCCAGCCAACACAGCCTGGCGGAGAGTTCAGAGGTTTACAACAAGCCAGCCAACACAGCCTGGCGGTGAGATCAGAGGTTTTACAACAAGCCAGCCAACACAGCCTGGCGGTGAGGTCAGAGGTTTACAACAAGCCAGCCAACACAGCCAGGCGGTGAGGTCAGAGGTTTACAACAAGCCAGCCAGCACAGCCTGGCGGAGAGTTCAGAGGTTTACAACAAGCCAGCCAACACAGCCTGGCGGTGAGTTCAGAGGTTTACAACAAGCCAGCCAACACAGCCTGGCGGTGAGGTCAGAGGTTTACAACAAGCCAGCCAACACAGCCAGGCGGAGAGTTCAGAGGTTTACAACAAGCCAGCCAACACAGCCTGGCGGTGAGGTCAGAGGTTTACAACAAGCCAGCCAACACAGCCTGGCGGTGAGTTCAGAGGTTTACAATAAGCCAGCCAACACAGCCAGGCGGTGAGGTCAGAGGTTTACAACAAGCCAGCCAACACAGCCTGGCGGTGAGGTCAGAGGTTTACAACAAGCCAGCCAACACAGCCAGGCGGTGAGGTCAGAGGTTTACAACAAGCCAGCCAACACAGCCAGGCGGTGAGGTCAGAGGTTTACAACAAGCCAGCCAACACAGCCAGGCGGTGAGGTCAGAGGTTTACAACAAGCCAGCCAACACAGCCAGGCGGAGAGTTCAGAGGTTTACAACAAGTCAGCCAACACAGCCTGGCGGAGAGTTCAGAGGTTTACATCAAGCCAGCCAACACAGCCTGGCGGTGAGATCAGAGGTTTTACAACAAGCCAGCCAACACAGCCTGGCGGTGAGGTCAGAGGTTTACAACAAGCCAGCCAACACAGCCAGGCGGTGAGGTCAGAGGTTTACAACAAGCCAGCCAACACAGCCAGGCGGTGAGGTCAGAGGTTTACAACAAGCCAGCCAACACAGCCAGGCGGTGAGGTCAGAGGTTTACAACAAGCCAGCCAACACAGCCAGGCGGTGAGGTCAGAGGTTTACAACAAGCCAGCCAACACAGCCAGGCGGTGAGGTCAGAGGTTTACAACAAGCCAGCCAACACAGCCAGGCGGTGAGGTCAGAGGTTTACAACAAGCCAGCCTACACAGCCTGGCGGTGAGGTCAGAGGTTTTACAACAAGCCAGCCAACACAGCCAGGCGGTGAGGTCAGAGGTTTACAACAAGCCAGCCAACACAGCCAGGCGGAGAGGTCAGAGGTTTACAACAAGCCAGCCTACACAGCCTGGCGGTGAGGTCAGAGGTTTTACAACAAGCCAGCCAACACAGCCAGGCGGTGAGGTCAGAGGTTTACAACAAGCCAGCCAACACAGCCAGGCGGTGAGGTCAGAGGTTTACAACAAGCCAGCCTACACAGCCTGGCGGTGAGGTCAGAGGTTTTACAACAAGCCAGCCAACACAGCCAGGCGGTGAGGTCAGAGGTTTACAACAAGCCAGCCAACACAGCCAGGCGGTGAGTTCATTGAGTGAAGCAGAAGTTATGATGATAACTGACATCAATGACCTCTTGGCCCTTCTGGGATCTTGGATCAGAGAGTTCAGTCTGTTCGTCTTTTAGCCACCTCCAGGCTGTGTAAGGACTATTTGACCAAGAAGGAGAGTGATGCAGTGCTGCATCAGATGACCTGGCCTCCACAATCACCTGACCTCAACCCAATTGAGATGGTTTGGGATGAGTTGGAACGCAGAGTGAAGAAAAAGCTGCCAAAAAGTGCTCAGCATATGTGGGAACTCCTTCAAGACTGTTGGAAAATGATTCCAGGTAAAACTGGTTGAGAGAATGCCAAGAGTGTGCAAAGCTGTCATCAAGGCAAAGGATGGCTACTTTGAAGAATGTCAAATATAAAATCTATTTTGATTTGTTTAACACTTTTTTGGGTTACCACATGATTCCATATGTGTTATTTCATAATTTTGATGTCTTCACTGTCATTCTACAATGTAGAAAAACAATGTAAAAATAAAGAAAAACCCTGGAATGAGTAGGTGTGTCCAAACTTTTGACACTTACTGTTTAAAGTCTTCCACTTTGACATTATTTTGACTAGATAATTTACAAAAAACGACAATAGAATCACTTTTAGTTCCACTTTGGAAAAAGTGAAGGTGTGTGAAAACAGCTCCTCAAAAACGCTTCTCTGTGACATCAGTAAAGAATGGTGATTTTCAAAACCTGAAATTAGTTTCTATTTAGGAGGTAGAGGAGCTGTGGGTAATGTATTCTATGGTAGTGTTTAGGAGGTGGAGGAGCTGTGGGTAATGTATTATATGGTAGTGTTTAGGAGGTGGAGGAGCTGTGGGTAATGTATTATATGGTAGTGTTTAAGAGGTAGAGGAGCTGTGGGTAATGTATTCTATAGCAGTGTATATGAGGTAGAGGGGCTGTGGGTAATGTATTCTATAGCAGTGTTTAGGAGGTAGAGGAGCTGTGGGTAATGTATTCTATAGCAGTGTATATGAGGTAGAGGGGCTGTGGGTAATGTATTCTATAGCAGTGTTTAGGAGGTAGAGGGGCTGTGGGTAATGTATTACATGGTAGTGTTTAGGAGTTAGAGGAGCTGTGGGTAATGTATTATATGGTAGTGTTTAGGAGTTAGAGGAGCTGTGGGTAATGTATTATATGGTAGTGTTTATGAGGTAGAGGGGCTGTGGGTAATGTATTACATGGTAGTGTTTAGGAGTTAGAGGAGCTGTGGGTAATGTATTATATGGTAGTGTTTAGGAGTTAGAGGAGCTGTGGGTAATGTATTCTATAGCAGTGTTTAGGAGGTAGAGGAGCTGTGGGTAATGTATTACATGGTAGTGTTTAGGTTGTGGAGGTGCTGTGGGTAATGTATTATATGGTAGTGTTTAGGAGGTAGAGGAGCTGTGGGTAATGTATTACATGGTAGTGTTTAGGTTGTGGAGGTGCTGTGGGTAATGTATTATATGGTAGTGTTTAGGAGGTAGAGGAGCTGTGGGTAATGTATTACATGGTAGTGTTTAGGAGGTGGAGGAGCTGTGGGTAATGTATTATATGGTAGTGTTTAGGAGGTAGAGGAGCTGTGGGTAATGTATTCTATAGCAGTGTTTGAGGTAGTGGAGCTGTGGGTAATGTATTCTATAGCAGTGTTTGAGGTAGAGGAGCTGTGGGTAATGTATTACATGGTAGTGTTTAGGAGGTAGAGGGGCTGTGGGTAATGTATTCTATAGCAGTGTTTAGGAGTTAGAGGCGCTGTGGGTAATGTATTATATGGTAGTGTTTAGGAGGTACAGGGGCTGTGGGTAATGTATTACATGGTAGTGTTTATGAGGTAGAGGGGCTGTGGGTAATGAATTACATGGTAGTGTTTAGGAGGTAGAGGAGCTGTGGGTAATGTATTATATGGCAGTGTTTATGAGGTGGAGGTGCTGTGGGTAATGTATTCTATAGCAGTGTTTATGAGGTGGAGGTGCTGTGGGTAATTTACATTTAAGTCATTTAGCAGACGCTCTTATCCAGAGCGACTTCCAAATTGGAAAGTTTATATATATTCACCCTGGTCCCCCCGTGGGAATTGAACCCACAACCCTGGTGTTGCAAGCGCCATGCTCTACCAACTGAGCCACACAGGGTAATGTATTATATAGTAGTGTTAAGGAGGTGGAGGGGCTGTGGGTAATGTATTATATGGCAGTGTTTAGTTGCTGCCCACAGTGGAGAAAAGAGCAGCTCTGTCAGATAACGTCTGAAAGAGAGGACAGAACAGAGAGAGAGGACAGAACAGAGAGAGAGGACAGAACAGAGAGAGAGGACAGAACAGAGAGAGAGGACAGAACAGAACAGAGAGACAGAACAGAGAGAGAGGACAGAACAGAGAGAGAGGACAGAACAGAGAGAGAGGACAGAACAGAGAGAGAGGACAGAACAGAACAGAGAGACAGAACAGAGAGAGAGGACAGAACAGAACAGAGAGACAGAGCAGAGAGAGAGGACAGAACAGAGAGAGGACAGAGCAGAGAGAGAGGACAGAACAGAGAGAGGACAGAGCAGTGAGAGGACAGAACAGAGAGAGAGGACAGAGCAGAGAGAGAGGACAGAACAGAGAGAGGACAGAGCAGAGAGAGAGGACAGAACAGAGAGAGGACAGAGCAGAGAGAGAGGACAGAACAGAGAGAGGACAGAGCAGTGAGAGGACAGAACAGAGAGAGAGGACAGAACAGAGAGAGGACAGAACAGAGAGAGAGGACAGAACAGAGAGAGAGAGAGAACAGAACAGAGAGAGAGGACAGAACAGAGAGAGAGAGGACAGAACAGAGAGAGGACAGAGCAGTGAGAGGACAGAGCAGAGAGAGAGGACAGAACAGAGAGAGGACAGAACAGAGAGAGAGGACAGAACAGAGAGAGAGGACAGAACAGAGAGAGAGGACAGAACAGAGAGAGAGAGGACAGAACAGAGAGAGAGGACAGAACAGAGAGAGAGAGGACAGAACAGAGAGAGAGGACAGAACAGAGAGAGGACAGAACAGAGAGAGAGGACAGAACAGAGAGAGAGGACAGAACAGAGAGAGAGAGGACAGAACAGAGAGAGAGAGGACAGAACAGAGAGAGAGAACAGAACAGAGAGAGAGGACAGAACAGAGAGAGAGAACAGAACAGAGAGAGAGGACAGAACAGAGAGAGAGGACAGAACAGAGAGAGAGAGAAGACAGAACAGAGAGAGAGGACAGAACAGAGAGAGAGGACAGAACAGAGAGAGAGGACAGAACAGAGAGAGAGAGGACAGAACAGAGAGAGAGAACAGAACAGAGAGAGAGGACAGAACAGAGAGAGAGGACAGAACAGAGAGAGAGAGGACAGAACAGAGAGAGAGAAGACAGAACAGAGAGAGAGGACAGAACAGAGAGAGAGGACAGAACAGAGAGAGAGAGAAGACAGAACAGAGAGAGAGGACAGAACAGAGAGAGAGGACAGAACAGAGAGAGAGGACAGAACAGAGAGAGAGAGGACAGAACAGAGAGAGAGAGAGGACAGAACAGAGAGAGGACAGAACAGAGAGAGAGAGAAAACAGAACAGAGAGAGAGGACAGAACAGTGAGAGAGAGAAGACAGAACAGAAAGAGAGGACAGAACAGAGAGAGAGGACAGAACAGAGAGAGAGAGGACAGAACAGAAAGAGAGAGAGGACAGGACAGAGAGAGAGGACAGAACAGAACAGAGAGAGAGAGAAGACAGAACAGAGAGAGAGAGAGAACAGAACAGAGAGAGAGGACAGAACAGAGAGAGAGGACAGAACAGAGAGAGAGGACAGAACAGAGAGAGAGAGAGGACAGAACAGAGAGAGAGGACAGAACAGAGAGAGGACAGAACAGAGAGAGAGGACAGAACAGAGAGAGAGGACAGAACAGAGAGAGGACAGAACAGAGAGAGAGGACAGAACAGAGAGAGAGAGGACAGAACAGAGAGAGAGGACAGAACAGAGAGAGAGGACAGAACAGAGAGAGAGGACAGAACAGAGAGAGAGAGGACAGAACAGAGAGAGAGGACAGAACAGAGAGAGAGAGGACAGAACAGAGAGAGAGAGGACAGAACAGAGAGAGAGGACAGAACAGAGAGAGAGGACAGAACAGAGAGAGGACAGAACAGAGAGAGAGGACAGAACAGAGAGAGAGGACAGAACAGAGAGAGAGAGGACAGAACAGAGAGAGAGAGGACAGAACAGAGAGAGAGGACAGAACAGAGAGAGAGAGGACAGAACAGAGAGAGAGGACAGAACAGAGAGAGAGAGGACAGAACAGAGAGAGGACAGAACAGAGAGAGAGAGGACAGAACAGAGAGAGAGGACAGAACAGAGAGAGAGGACAGAACAGAGAGAGAGGACAGAACAGAGAGAGAGGACAGAACAGAGAGAGAGGACAGAACAGAGAGAGAGAGGACAGAACAGAGAGAGAGAGAAGACAGAACAGAGAGAGAGAGGACAGAACAGAGAGAGAGAGGACAGAACAGAGAGAGAGAGGACAGAACAGAGAGAGAGAGGACAGAACAGAGAGAGAGAGGACAGAACAGAGAGAGAGGACAGAACAGAGAGAGAGGACAGAACAGAGAGAGAGAGAAGACAGAACAGAGAGAGAGGACAGAACAGAGAGAGAGGACAGAACAGAGAGAGAGGACAGAACAGAGAGAGAGAGGACAGAACAGAGAGAGAGGACAGAACAGAGAGAGAGGACAGAACAGAGAGAGAGGACAGAACAGAACAGAGAGTACAAAATATGCAAATGTGTAACCACACAGATACTAGCTAGGAGAGTACCGTAGCTAGATGTTAGTCTTTAAAGCCACTAGCTAGTGACCTTTCGGTTACTAGCCCAACGCTCTAACCACTAGGCTACCTGCCGCTCCGACTGTAGTACTGTACTCTCCTAGCTAGTGGCGTAAGAGACTAACTGTCTGTCTACACCGTCACTAGAACAACCCCCATACCTCCTCTACTCATCACAACAACCCGGCGTGTTCAGAACAGGAGCAGAAGCCTAAGGGAGGGTCTCAGATGTGTGAATCACAGTTTATCGAAGGTCTTACTATAACGCGGAGCACCTCTAGCCTGTCACCGGTCAGATCTGTTCGTTGTGTTGTCTATGATCGTTGCCATGCATTGTAGATGGCAAAACAGCACATATAGATCTGGGACCAGGCTACAGCAGAGCGTCTGTAAGGTTTTACATACATCTCTTCTCCCCAGAAGCCCAACAGGCTTATGATATACCTCCATTGTTTGAAGAATATTAAGCTTCAGTATTTTGACTATCTGCACTTTCTTTGCCAGAAGTGCCATTGTATCTTTACAGGGTTGTCAAGGCTTGTATCTGGGGTGGCAGTTAGCCTGGTGGTTAGAGCATTGGACTGGTAACCAAAAGGTTTGAATCCCAGAGCTGACAATGTAAAAATCTGTTGTTCTACCCCCCTGAACAAGGCAGTTAAACCACTGTTCCTAGACCAGTCAACCCACTGTTCCTAGACCAGTTAACCCACTGTTCCTAGACCAGTTAACCCACTGTTCCTAGACCAGTTAACCCACTGTTCCTAGACCAGTTAACCCACTGTTCCTAGATCAGTTAACCCACTGTTTCTAGGCCGTCATTGTAAATAAGAATCTGTTCTTAACTGACTTGCCTAGTTAAATAAAGGTACAAAAATAAAAATAAATCTCATGTCATTCTGAACTGAATTTTGACTTGTGTAGTTCTTGGAAAATCTGAGTCTCAGTTGGTTGCATTAGCAATAACAAACGGGTATTTCCATCAGAAAGGAGTCGTGATCACCAGAATGTAAAGTTCATAGGAGCATGTCAAATAAATCAAAATACTGTATTTGTTTATGGGAAATGAAGGCATAAATACATTTTTAAAACCATTTTCCATGTTAAAAAGTGGGCATAAGTAAAGGCTTTGTGATTGGTGGATTAACAGGAAGGGGTTCTAGAAAATGGCGTCTGAAACAGACCCAACTAATATCAACACATATTTAGTTTTGGAGACCATTTTGACCTTCTGAAAGTATATTTTGCCGTGTGCCGTGTGCCGTGCGCCGTGCGCCGTGTGCCGTGTGCCGTGTGCCGTGTGCCGTGTGCCGTGTGCCGTGTGCCGTGTGCCGTGCGCCGTGTGCCGTGCGCCCAGGGTTTTTCTACATTGTAGAATAATAGTGAAAACATCAAAACACATATGGAATCATGTAGTAACCAAAAAAGTGTTAAACGAAACAAAATATATGTTATATTTTAGATTATTTAAAGTAGCCACCCTTTGCCTTGATGACAGATAGCATATATATTATTTAATAGTTTTGATGTCTTCACTATTATTCTACAATGTAGAAAATAGCTAAAATAAAATAAAAACCTTGAATAAGTATGTGTGCCCAAATTTTTTACTGGTAATGTATATTTTGCGAATTATTAAGTGATTAAAACTTGTAACTGGTAACAAGACACACTCTCTAAGTAGAACACAGTCCACTACAGTGAGTAGAACACAGTCCACTACAGTGAGTAGAACACAGTAGAACACAGTCCACTATAGTGAGTAGAACACAGTCCACTATAGTGAGTAGAACACAGTCCACTACAGTGAGTAGAACACAGTCCACTATAGTGAGTAGAACACAGTCCACTACAGTGAGTAGAACACAGTAGAACACAGTCCACTATAGTGAGTAGAACACAGTCCACTATAGTGAGTAGAACACAGTAGAACACAGTCCACTATAGTGAGTAGAACACAGTAGAACACAGTCCACTATAGTGAGTAGAACACAGTAGAACACAGTCCACTACAGTGAGTAGAACACAGTCCACTATAGTGAGTAGAACACAGTCCACTACAGTGAGTAGAACACAGTAGAACACAGTCCACTATAGTGAGTAGAACACAGTCCACTATAGTGAGTAGAACACAGTAGAACACAGTCCACTATAGTGAGTAGAACACAGTCCACTACAGTGAGTAGAACACAGTCCACTATAGTGAGTAGAACACAGTCCACTACAGTGAGTAGAACACAGTAGAACACAGTCCACTACAGTGAGTAGAACACAGTCCACTATAGTGAGTAGAACACAGTCCACTATAGTGAGTAGAACACAGTCCACTATAGGGAGTAGAACACAGTCCACTACAGTGAGTAGAACACAGTAGAACACAGTCCACTATAGTGAGTAGAACACAGTCCACTATAGTGAGTAGAACACAGTAGAACACAGTCCACTATAGTGAGTAGAACACAGTCCACTACAGTGAGTAGAACACAGTCCACTATAGTGAGTAGAACACAGTCCACTACAGTGAGTAGAACACAGTAGAACACAGTCCACTATAGTGAGTAGAACACAGTCCACTATAGTGAGTAGAAAACAGTAGAACACAGTCCACTACAGTGAGTAGAACACAGTCCACTATAGTGAGTAGAACACAGTCCACTATAGTGAGTAGAACACAGTCCACTATAGTGAGTAGAACACAGTCTAGTGCAGTGAGTAGAACACAGTCCACTATAGTGAGTAGAACACAGTCCACTATAGTGAGTAGAACACAGTCCACTATAGTGAGTAGAACACATTCCACTATAGTGAGTAGAACACAGTCTAGTGCAGTGAGTAGAACACAGTCCACTATAGTGAGTAGAACACAGTCCACTAAAGTGAGTAGAACACAGTCCACTATAGTGAGTAGAACACAGTCCACTATAGTGAGTAGAACACAGTCCACTATAGTAAGTAGAACACAGTCCACAACAGTGAGTAGAACACAGTAGAACACAGTCCAGTGCAGTGAGTAGAACACAGTCCACTACAGTGAGTAGAACACAGTACAGTGCAGTAAGTATAACCCGTTCCACTACAGTGAGTAGAACACAGTCCACTACAGTGGGTAGAACACAGTACACTACAGTGAGTAGAGCACAGTAGAACACAGTCCACTACAGTGAGTAGAACACAGTCCCCTATAGTGAGTAGAACACAGTCCACTATAGTGAGTAGAACACAGTCCACTACAGTGGGTAGAACACAGTCTAGTGCAGTAAGTATAACCTGTTCCACTACAGTGAGTAGAACACAGTCCACTATAGTGAGTAGAACACAGTCCACTACAGTGAGTAGAACACAATCCACTATAGTGAGTAGAACACAGTCCACTACAGTGAGTAGAACACAGTCCACTATAGTGAGTAAAACACAGTCCACTAAAGTGAGTAGAACACAGTCCACTACAGTGAGTAGAACACAGTCCACTACAGTGGGTAGAACACAGTCCACTATAGTGAGTAGAACACAGTCCACTATAGTGAGTAGAACACAGTCCCCTATAGTGAGTAGAACACAGTCCACTATAGTGAGTAGAACACAGTCCACTAAAGTGGGTAGAACACAGTCTAGTGCAGTGAGTAGAACACAGTCCACTATAGTCAGTAGAACACAGTCCACTACAGTGAGTAGAACACAGTCCACTATAGTGAGTAGAACACAGTCCACTACAGTGAGTAGAACACAGTCCCCTATAGTGAGTAGAACACAGTCCACTATAGTGAGTAGAACACAGTCCACTACAGTGGGTAGAACACAGTCTAGTGCAGTGAGTAGAACACAGTCCACTATAGTGAGTAGAACACAGTCCACTATAGTGAGTAGAACACAGTCCACTACAGTGGGTAGAACACAGTCTAGTGCAGTGAGTAGAACACAGTCCACTATAGTGAGTAGAACACAGTCCACTATAGTGAGTAGAACACGGTCCACTACAGTGAGTAGAACACAGTCTAGTGCAGTGAGTAGAACACAGTCCACTATAGTGAGTAGAACACAGTCCACTATAGTGAGTAGAACACAGTCCACTACAGTGAGTAGAACACAGTCCACTACAGTGAGTAGAACACAGTCCACTATAGTGAGTAGAACACAGTCCACTATAGTGAGTAGAACACAGTCCACTATAGTGAGTAGAACACAGTCCACTATAGTGAGTAGAACACAGTAGAACACAGTCCACTATAGTGAGTAGAACACAGTCCACTATAGTGAGTAGAACACAGTCCACTACAGTGAGTAGAACACAGTCCACTACAGTGAGTAGAACACAGTCCACTACAGTGAGTAGAACACAGTCCACTATAGTGAGTAGAACACAGTCCACTATAGTGAGTAGAACACAGTCCACTATAGTGAGTAGAACACAGTCCACTATAGTGAGTAGAACACAGTCCACTACAGTGAGTAGAACACAGTCCACTATAGTGAGTAGAACACAGTCCACTATAGTGAGTAGAACACAGTCCACTATAGTGAGTAGAACACAGTCTGGTGCAGTGAGTAGAACACAGTCCACTATAGTGAGTAAAACACAGTCCACTATAGTGAGTAGAACACAGTCTAGTGTAGTGAGTAGAACACAGTCCACTATAGTGAGTAGAACACAGTCCACTATAGTGAGTAGAACACAGTCCACTATAGTGAGTAGAACACAGTCCACTAAAGTGAGTAGAACACAGTCCACTATAGTGAGTAGAACACAGTCCACTATAGTGAGTAGAACACAGTCCACAACAGTGAGTAGAACACAGTAGAACACAGTCCAGTGCAGTGAGTAGAACACAGTCCACTACAGTGAGTAGAACACAGTACAGTGCAGTAAGTTTAACCCGTTCCACTACAGTGAGTAGAACACAGTACACTACAGTGAGTAGAGCACAGTAGAACACAGTCCACTATAGTGAGTAGAACACAGTCCACTATAGTGAGTAGAACACAGACCACGACAGTGAGTAGAACACAGTAGAACACAGTCCAGTGCAGTGAGTAGAACACAGTACATTGCAGTAAGTATAACCCGTTCCACTACAGTGAGTAGAACACAGTACACTACAGTGAGTAGAGCACAGTAGAACACAGTCCACTATAGTGAGTAGAACACAGTCCATTATAGTGAGTAGAACACAGTCCACTATAGTGAGTAGAACACAGTCCAGTGCAGTGAGTAGAACCCGGTCCACTACAGTGAGTAGAGCACAGTAGAACACAGTCCACTACAGTGAGTAGAACACAGTCCAGTGCAGTGAGTAGAACACAGTCCACTATAGTGAGTAGAACACAGTCCACTATAGTGAGTAGAACACAGTCCACTACAGTGAGTAGAACACAGTCCACTATAGTGAGTAGAACACAGTCCACTATAGTGAGTAGAACACAGTCCACGACAGTGAGTAGAACACAGTAGAACACAGTCCACTACAGTGAGTAGAACACAGTCCAGTGCAGTGAGTAGAACACAGTCCTCTACAGTGAGTAGAACACAGTCCAGTGCAGTAAGTAAAACCCGGTCCACTACAGTGAGTAGAGCACAGTAGAACACAGTCCAGTGCAGTGAGTAGAACCCGGTCCACTACAGTGAGTAGAACACAGTAGAACACAGTCCACTACACTGTGTAGAAGTAGTGAGTAGAGTTCACGTCGAGAGTTTGGAAGGCGTTCATGGAACGTCTGGGGGTCTCGATTAGCCTTACCTCAGGTTTTCACCCCGAGAGTAACGGGCAGGTAGAGAGAGTGAACCAGGATGTGGGCAGGTTCCTGCGGTCCTATTGCCAGGACCGGCCGGGGGAGTGGGCAGAATTTGTGCCCTGGGCCGAGATGGCACAGAACTCGCTTCGCCACTCCTCCACTAACCTCTCCCTCTTTCAGTGCGTATTGGGGTACCACCGTGGCATCAGGCTCAGACCGAGACTCCTGCGGTGGACGACTGGTTCAGGCGCACGGAGGAGACATGGGAGGCCGCCCGTGTCCATCTCCAGCGAGTTGTGCGTCGCCAGAAAGCCAGTGCGGACCGTCACCGCAGTGAGACTCCGGTGTTCGCACCGGGGAACCGGGTCTGGCTCTCGACCCGTAACCTGCCCCTCCGCCTGCACTGCCGGAAGCTGGGTCCGCGGTTTGTGGGGCCATTTAAAGTCCTGAGGAGAGTGAACGAGGTTTGTTATAAGTTACAGCTTTCCCCCTGATTACCATATTAACCGCTCGTTCCATGTGTCTCTCCTCAAGCCAGTGGTGGCTGTTCCGATCCAGCAGTCTGAGGTGCGGGAGATCCCTCCGCCCCCTTTGGACATCGAGGGGGCCCCGGCGTACATAGTTCGTTCCATCCTGGATTCGAGGCGTCTGGTGGGGGGCCTTCAGTACCTCATGGAGTGGGAGGGGTACGGGCTGGAGGAGAGGTGCTGGGTTCCGGTTGCAGATGTTTTGGATCCTGAACTGCTGCGGGAGTTTCACCGTCGCCGGCCGGATCGCCCTGCGCCTCGTCCTCCGGGTCGTCCTCGAGGCCGGTGTCGGCGCGCCGCTGGAGCCGCGCGTCAAGGGGGGGGTACTGTCACGACTTTCGCCGAAGTTGGCTCTTCTCCTTGTTCGGGCGGCGTTCGACGATCGACGTCACCGGCTTTCTAGCCATCGCCGCTCCATTTTTCATATATTCATTTGTCTTGTCTTGTTTCCATACACACCTGCTTTTCATTTCCCCAATTAAGCTACTTGTATTTAACCCTCTGTTTCCCATCATGTTTTGTGAGTAATTGTTTTCATGTTGCTTGTGGTGTCTTTTACGCGCTTTACTTTTCTGTTCTGTGTTTTTGAGCGCATTTCATGATGTGCTCTCGTTTTGGAACTTTAATAAAGTGCGCCTGCTTACATCACGCCACTCTCCTGCACCTGACTTCGCCTCTTTTACACACGCTGACAGTGTGATGTGTCCAGTGTGTGATGTGTCCAGTGCGTGTGTCACGTCCTGACCATAGTTCTTATGTGTTTTGCTTGTTTTAGTGTTGGTCAGGACGTGAGCTGGGTGGGCATTCTATGTTGTGTGTCTAGTTTGTCTGTTTCTGTGTTTCTGTGTTTGGCCTAATATGGTTCTCAATCAGAGGCAGCTGTCAATCGTTGTCCCTGATTGAGAATCATATATAGGTGGCTTGTTTTGTGTTGGGATTTTGTGGGTGGTTGTTTCCTGTGTCAGTGTTTGTGCCACACGGGACTGTGACGGTTAGTTCGTTTGTTATTTTGTATAGTATCTTGTCTTTGTGTTCATTAAATCAAGGAAACTTACCACGCTGCACATTGGTCCTCCGATCCTTCTCGCCTCTCCTCGTCCGAGGAGGAGGAAGAGCTAGACTGCCGTTACAGCGTGATGTGTCCAGTGTGTGACGTGTCCAGTGTGTGATGTGTCTAGTGCGTGATGTGTCCAGTGTGATGTGTCCAGTGTGTGATGTGTCCAGTGTGATGTGTCCAGTGTGTGATGTGTCCAGTGTGTGATGTGTCCAGTGTGTGAACTGTCTAGTGTGTGATGTGTCCAGTGTGTGACGTGTCCAGTGTGTGATGTGTCCAGTGCGTGAACTGTCTAGTGTGTGATGTGTCCAGTGTGTGATGTGTCCAGTGTGTGATGTGTCCAGTGCGTGATGTGTCCAGTGTGTGATGTGTCCAGTGTGTGACGTGTCCAGTGTGTGATGTGTCCAGTGCGTGAACTGTCTAGTGTGTGATGTGTCCAGTGTGTGATGTGTCCAGTGTGTGATGTGTCCAGTGTGTGATGTGTCCAGTGTGTGACGTGTCCAGTGTGACGTGTCCAGTGTGATGTGTCCAGTGTGTGATGTGTCCAGTGTGTGATGTGTCCAGTGTGTGATGTGTCCAGTGCGTGAACTGTCTAGTGTGTGATGTGTCCAGTGTGTGATGTGTCCAGTGCGTGAACTGTCTAGTGTGTGATGTGTCCAGTGTGTGATGTGTCCAGTGTGATGTGTCCAGTGTGTGATGTGTCCAGTGCGTGATGTGTCCAGTGCATGATGTGTCCAGTGCGTGATGTGTCCAGTGTGTGATGTGTCCAGTGTGTGATGTGTCCAGTGTGTGATGTGTCCAGTGTGTGATGTGTCCAGTGTGTGATGTGTCCAGTGTGTGATGTGTCCAGTGTGTGATGTGTCCAGTGTGTGATGTGTCCAGTGTGTGATGTGTCCAGTGTGTGACGTGTCCAGTGTGTGATGTGTCCAGTGTGTGATGTGTTCGTAGAAGGACAGTCTCATTATCGTGTGTCTGTCTACGTGAACAAAGCTTTACGTAACGCTTGTAGTAAGAGGGGACAGAAACAAAGCGAAAACACAAGCCATTTCAAACGTTCATAACATTTTAATTTAAAAAAATGAAGGAAAAAAAACAATGTACCCATTATACAACAAAAAGGACATTTCAGTGAGACATTTTTTAGTGAGAAAAGATGTGTAGACTTTGTAGAGACCAAGCTCTTTATGTACAGCATATTGCACTAGAAAAACAAATATCTTCCTCCCATCTTTCCTCCATCCTTCCCTCCCTCTCGCCGTGTTCCACACGGTTTGAAAACCGTGCAGGGCTTTCAGGAGCATCTCAGAGATAACACAGGTTGCATCTAAAATGGCACATTCCCTTATATAGTGCCATACTTTTGACCAAGGACCATAAAGCTCTGGTCAAAAAGTAGTGCACCATATAGGGAATAGGGTGCCATTGCGGACGCATCGTTCTGCTACATATAGACTGGGCCAGACTTCATAGAACACACCGACGTGGAGTCCTTGAGACGGTTCTGAGAGCTCTAATGATGTGTTCTAGAGTGATGTGATGTGTGATTTGAAGACGGTTCTGAGAGCTCTACTGATGTGTTCTAGAGTGATATGATGTGTGATTTGAAGATGGTTCTGAGAGCTCTAATGATGTGTTCTAGAGTGATATGATGTGTGATTTGAAGATGGTTCTGAGAGCTCTAATGATGTGTTCTAGAGTGATATGATGTGTGATTTGAAGATGGTTCTGAGAGCTCTAATGATGTGTTCTAGAGTGATGTGATGTGTGATTTGAAGATGGTTCTGAGAGCTCTAATGATGTGTTCTAGAGTGATATGATGTGTGATTTGAAGATGGTTCTGAGAGCTCTAATGATGTGTTCTAGAGTGATGTGATGTGTGATTTGAAGATGGTTCTGAGAGCTCTAATGATGTGTTCTAGAGTGATGTGATGTGTGATTTGAAGATGGTTCTGAGAGCTCTAATGATGTGTTCTAGAGTGATGTGATGTGTGATTTAAAGACAATGGTAAATAAGAGTCCCAATTCAACAGAGCAGGAGTTAGACGGAAGGTTTCACTGTTTCAGTTCATACAGTATTTCAAAAGAGACATTGTGGTTTTTCCTCTTAATGAATTTACATTCAAATCCCTTAAGATACAGATTTCAGGAATGCTGAGACATGCATTTTTACTCCATATACAGAATGATCAAATATCAAAACAGCCCTTGAACTGAGAACGACACAGCGGACTTAATTGGTAAAAAACAAGAATCATGTCACAACATTTAAAAAAGCGATCTTAAAAAGCAAGAAATTATGTTTTTCAGATTTCATTCTTACATTTGTTTTTTGTTTGTTTTTTACAAAAGTATGAAAACTTTTTTTTCACTTCAAAAGTTAAGAATCAGCTGCGACAAATTTTTGTTTTTGTTTATAATAAACACAAATAATCACAGCACCTAAACAGTTAAGATTCACACTTTCTTTGGAAATAAAAAAAGGAATGAAAAAATTGGACTTGATATTCAAGACACTGAAGGTTGAACATAACATATACATTTTAACCAGGAAGGGGGGTTGAGACAACGGTTGGTTCCTATTGGTAGAGACAACGGTTGGTTCCTATTGGTAGAGACAACGGTTGGTTCCTATTGGTAGAGACAACGGTTGGTTCCTATTGGTAGAGACAACGGTTGGTTCCTATTGGTAGAGACAACGGTTGGTTCCTATTGGTTTAACGTCAACACCAACCTATAGGATGACCACACAACCCCTCCTCCTTACAAATAATACTGGGCACCGTCGTGCCTCACTCCTCCATGTATCCTCAGCCTATATCCCTACTAGGATCCCCAAACGGCAAACTATTCCTTATTGTAACCTACACAGCACAGAAACATGGCCCTGTCGAGCTAGGCCAATCCAGGATATAAACAGATCTTAAAGACATATGGATAGTCCTGTCGAGCCAATCCAGAATATAAACAGATCTTTAAAGACACATGAATCTAGAGAGGTCAAGGTTCAGTATAAAGAGACGCATATAAAAAACAAACATAAAACAACATTACTTCCAGTGCACGTTGATTGCTAACAGTCGTTTGGATATTTGAGTTTTGAGGTGATGAGCCGGGACTGTGTGGGTTGAGAGGGGTCTGGGTTAAAGGTCATTAATAAGGCATGTGCCCTGGAGGGTGAATATGGCTGTGTCCCAAATGGAACCCTGTTCTCTATGGGCCCTGGTCAAATAGAACCCTGTTCTCTATGGGCCCTGGTCAAATGGAACCCTGTTCTCTATAGGCCCTGGTCAAATAGAACCCTGTTCTCTATAGGCCCTGGTCAAATGGAACCCTGTTCTCTATGGGCCCTGGTCAAATGGAACCCTGTTCTCTATGGCCCTGGTCAAATGGAACCCTGTTCTCTATGGGCCCTGGTCAAATAGAACCCTGTTCTCTATGGGCCCTGGTCAAATAGAACCCTGTTCTCTATGGGCCCTGGTCAAATGGAACCCTGTTCTCTATGGGCCCTGGTCAAATGGAACCCTGTTCTCTATAGGCCCTGGTCAAATGGAACCCTGTTCTCTATGGGCCCTGGTCAAATGGAACCCTGTTCTCTATGGGCCCTGGTCAAATGGAACCCTGTTCTCTATAGGCCCTGGTCAAATGGAACCCTGTTCTCTATGGGCCCTGGTCAAATGGAACCCTGTTCTCTATAGGCCCTGGTCAAATAGAACCCTGTTCTCTATGGGCCCTGGTCAAATGGAACCCTGTTCTCTATGGGCCCTGGTCAAATAGAACCCTGTTCTCTATGGGCCCTGGTCAAATGGAACCCTGTTCTCTATGGGCCCTGGTCAAATGGAACCCTGTTCTCTATGGGCCCTGGTCAAATGGAACCCTGTTCTCTATAGGCCCTGGTCAAATATAACCCTGTTCTCTATAGGCCCTGGTCAAATGGAACCCTGTTCTCTATAGGCCCTGGTCAAATGGAACCCTGTTCTCTATGGGCCCTGGTCAAATGGAACCCTGTTCTCTATAGGCCCTGGTCAAATGTTACCCTGTTCTCTATGGGCCCTGGTCAAATGGAACCCTGTTCTCTATAGGCCCTGGTCAAATGGAACCCTGTTCTCTATGGGCCCTGGTCAAATGGAACCCTGTTCTCTATGGGCCCTGGTCAAATAGAACCCTGTTCTCTATAGGACCTGGTCAAATGGAACCCTGTTCTCTATGGGCCCTGGTCAAATGGAACCCTGTTCTCTATGGGCCCTGGTCAAATAGAACCCTGTTCTCTATGGGCCCTGGTCAAATGGAACCCTGTTCTCTATGGGCCCTGGTCAAATATAACCCTGTTCTCTATGGGCCCTGGTCAAATGGAACCCTGTTCTCTATGGGCCCTGGTCAAATGGAACCCTGTTCTCTATGGGCCCTGGTCAAATGGAACCCTGTTCTCTATGGGCCCTGGTCAAATGGAACCCTGTTCTCTATGGGCCCTGGTCAAATGGAACCCTGTTCTCTATGGGCCCTGGTCAAATGGAACCCTGTTCTCTATAGGCCCTGGTCAAATGGAACCCTGTTCTCTATGGGCTCTGGTCAAATGGAACCCTGTTCTCTATAGGCCCTGGTCAAATGGAACCCTGTTCTCTATAGGCCCTGGTCAAATGGAACCCTGTTCTCTATAGGCCCTGGTCAAATGGAACCCTGTTCTCTATAGGCCCTGGTCAAATATAACCCTGTTCTCTATAGGCCCTGGTCAAATGGAACCCTGTTCTCTATGGGCCCTGGTCAAATAGAACCCTGTTCTCTATGGGCCCTGGTCAAATGGAACCCTGTTCTCTATGGGCCCTGGTCAAATGGAACCCTGTTCTCTATGGGCCCTGGTCAAATAGAACCCTGTTCTCTATGGGCCCTGGTCAAATGGAACCCTGTTCTCTATGGGCCCTGGTCAAATGGAACCCTGTTCTCTATGGGCCCTGGTCAAATGGAACCATGTTCTCTATGGGCCCTGGTCAAATGGAACCCTGTTCTCTATGGGCCCTGGTCAAATGGAACCCTGTTCTCTATAGGCCCTGGTCAAATATAACCCTGTTCTCTATGGGCCCTGGTCAAATGGAACCCTGTTCTCTATAGGCCCTGGTCAAATGGAACCCTGTTCTCTATGGGCCCTGGTCAAATAGAACCCTGTTCTCTATGGGCCCTGGTCAAATGGAACCCTGTTCTCTATGGGCCCTGGTCAAATAGAACCCTGTTCTCTATGGGCCCTGGTCAAATAGAACCCTGTTCTCTATGGGCCCTGGTCAAATGGAACCCTGTTCTCTGTGGGCCCTGGTCAAATAGAACCCTGTTCTCTATGGGCCCTGGTCAAATGGAACCCTGTTCTCTATAGGCCCTGGTCAAATGGAACCCTGTTCTCTATGGGCCCTGGTCAAATGGAACCCTGTTCTCTATGGGCCCTGGTCAAATGGAACCCTGTTCTCTATAGGCCCTGGTCAAATGGAACCCTGTTCTCTATAGGCCCTGGTCAAATGGAACCCTGTTCTCTATAGGCCCTGGTCAAATGGAACCCTGTTCTCTATGGGCCCTGGTCAAATGGAACCCTGTTCTCTTTGGGCCCTGGTCAAATAGAACCCTGTTCTCTATAGGCCCTGGTCAAATGGAACCCTGTTCTCTATAGGCCCTGGTCAAATGGAACCCTGTTCTCTATGGGCCCTGGTCAAATGGAACCCTGTTCTCTTTGGGCCCTGGTCAAATAGAACCCTGTTCTCTATAGGCCCTGGTCAAATGGAACCCTGTTCTTTATGGGCCCTGGTCAAATGGAACCCTGTTCTCTATGGGCCCTGGTCAAATGGAACCCTCTACTCTATAGGCCCTGGTCAAATAGAACCCTGTTCTCTATGGGCCCTGGTCAAATAGAACCCTGTTCTCTATGGGCCCTGGTCAAATGGAACCCTGTTCTCTATAGGCCCTGGTCAAATGGAACCCTGTTCTCTATGGGCCCTGGTCAAATAGAACCCTGTTCTCTATGGGCCCTGGTCAAATGGAACCCTGTTCTCTATGGGCCCTGGTCAAATGGAACCCTGTTCTCTATGGGCCCTGGTCAAATGGAACCCTGTTCTCTATGGGCCCTGGTCAAATAGAACCCTGTTCTCTATGGGCCCTGGTCAAATGGAACCCTGTTCTCTATGGGCCCTGGTCAAATGGAACCCTGTTCTCTATGGGCCCTGGTCAAATGGAACCCTGTTCTCTATGGGCCCTGGTCAAATGGAACCCTGTTCTCTATGGGCCCTGGTCAAATGGAACCCTGTTCTCTATGGGCCCTGGTCAAATGGAACCCTGTTCTCTATGGGACCTGGTCAAATATAACCCTGTTCTCTATGGGCCCTGGTCAAATGGAACCCTGTTCTCTATGGGCCCTGGTCAAATGGAACCCTGTTCTCTATGGGCCCTGGTCAAATATAACCCTGTTCTCTATGGGCCCTGGTCAAATGGAACCCTGTTCTCTATGGGCCCTGGTCAAATGGAACCCTGTTCTCTATGGGCCCTGGTCAAATAGAACCCTGTTCTCTATGGGCCCTGGTCAAATAGAACCCTGTTCTCTATGGGCCCTGGTCAAATATAACCCTGTTCTCTATAGGCCCTGGTCAAATGGAACCCTGTTCTCTATGGGATCTGGTCAAATGGAACCCTGTTCTCTATGGGACCTGGTCAAATAGAACCCTGTTCTCTATGGGCCCTGGTCAAATGGAACCCTGTTCTCTATGGGCCCTGGTCAAATGGAACCCTGTTCTCTATGGGCCCTGGTCAAATGGAACCCTGAGAGCTGTGAACACCATCTATAGATAACCACGGCCAGACTGAACTAGGAGAGCTGTGAACACCATCTATAGATAACCACGACCAGACTGAACTAGGAGAGCTGTGAACACCATCTATAGATAACCACGACCAGACTGAACTAGGAGAGCTGTGAACACCATCTATAGATAACCACGACCAGACTGAACTAGGAGAGCTGTGAACACCATCTATAGATAACCACGACCAGACTGAACTAGGAGAGCTGTGAACACCATCTATAGATAACCACGACCAGACTGAACTAGGAGAGCTGTGAACACCATCTATAGATAACCACGACCAGACTGAACTAGGAGAGCTGTGAACACCATCTATAGATAACCACGACCAGACTGAACTAGGAGAGCTGTGAACACCATCTATAGATAACCACGACCAGACTGAACTAGGAGAGCTGTGAACACCATCTATAGATAACCACGACCAGACTGAACTAGGAGAGCTGTGAACACCATCTATAGATAACCACGACCAGACTGAACTAGGAGAGCTGTGAACACCATCTATAGATAACCACGACCAGACTGAACTAGGAGAGCTGTGAACACCATCTATAGATAACCACGACCAGACTGAACTAGGAGAGCTGTGAACACCATCTATAGATAACCACGACCAGACTGAACTAGGAGAGCTGTGAACACCATCTATAGATAACCACGACCAGACTGAACTAGGGGAGCTGTGAACACCATCTATAGATAACCACGACCAGACTGAACTAGGAGAGCTGTGAACACCATCTATAGATAACCACGACCAGACTGAACTAGGAGAGCTGTGAACACCATCTATAGATAACCACGACCAGACTGAACTAGGAGAGCTGTGAACACCATCTATAGATAACCACGACCAGACTGAACTAGGAGAGCTGTGAACACCATCTATAGATAACCACGACCAGACTGAACTAGGAGAGCTGTGAACACCATCTATAGATAACCACGACCAGACTGAACTAGGAGAGCTGTGAACACCATCTATAGATAACCACGACCAGACTGAACTAGGAGAGCTGTGAACACCATCTATAGATAACCACGACCAGACTGAACTAGGGGAGCTGTGAACACCATCTATAGATAACCACGACCAGACTGAACTAGGGGAGCTGTGAACACCATCTATAGATAACCACGACCAGACTGAACTAGGAGAGCTGTGAACACCATCTATAGATAACCACGACCAGACTGAACTAGGAGAGCTGTGAACACCATCTATAGATAACCACGACCAGACTGAACTAGGAGAGCTGTGAACACCATCTATAGATAACCACGACCAGACTGAACTAGGGGAGCTGTGAACACCATCTATAGATAACCACGACCAGACTGAACTAGGGGAGCTGTGAACACCATCTATAGATAACCACGACCAGACTGAACTAGGAGAGCTGTGAACACCATCTATAGATAACCACGACCAGACTGAACTAGGAGAGCTGTGAACACCATCTATAGATAACCACGACCAGACTGAACTAGGAGAGCTGTGAACACCATCTATAGATAACCACGACCAGACTGAACTAGGAGAGCTGTGAACACCATCTATAGATAACCACGACCAGACTGAACTAGGAGAGCTGTGAACACCATCTATAGATAACCACGACCAGACTGAACTAGGAGAGCTGTGAACACCATCTATAGATAACCACGACCAGACTGAACTAGGAGAGCTGTGAACACCATCTATAGATAACCACGACCAGACTGAACTAGGAGAGCTGTGAACACCATCTATAGATAACCACGACCAGACTGAACTAGGAGAGCTGTGAACACCATCTATAGATAACCACGACCAGACTGAACTAGGAGAGCTGTGAACACCATCTATAGATAACCACGACCAGACTGAACTAGGAGAGCTGTGAACACCATCTATAGATAACCACGACCAGACTGAACTAGGGGAGCTGTGAACACCATCTATAGATAACCACGACCAGACTGAACTAGGAGAGCTGTGAACACCATCTATAGATAACCACGACCAGACTGAACTAGGAGAGCTGTGAACACCATCTATAGATAACCACGACCAGACTGAACTAGGAGAGCTGTGAACACCATCTATAGATAACCACGACCAGACTGAACTAGGAGAGCTGTGAACACCATCTATAGATAACCACGACCAGACTGAACTAGGAGAGCTGTGAACACCATCTATAGATAACCACGACCAGACTGAACTAGGAGAGCTGTGAAAACCATCTATAGATAACCACGACCAGACTGAACTAGGAGAGCTGTGAACACCATCTATAGATAACCACGACCAGACTGAACTAGGAGAGCTGTGAACACCATCTATAGATAACCACGACCAGACTGAACTAGGAGAGCTGTGAACACCATCTATAGATAACCACGACCAGACTGAACTAGGAGAGCTGTGAACACCATCTATAGATAACCACGACCAGACTGAACTAGGGGAGCTGTGAACACCATCTATAGATAACCACGACCAGACTGAACTAGGGGAGCTGTGAACACCATCTATAGATAACCACGACCAGACTGAACTAGGAGAGCTGTGAACACCATCTATAGATAACCACGACCAGACTGAACTAGGAGAGCTGTGAACACCATCTATAGATAACCACGACCAGACTGAACTAGGAGAGCTGTGAAAACCATCTATAGATAACCACGACCAGACTGAACTAGGAGAGCTGTGAACACCATCTATAGATAACCACGACCAGACTGAACTAGGAGAGCTGTGAACACCATCTATAGATAACCACGACCAGACTGAACTAGGAGAGCTGTGAACACCATCTATAGATAACCACGACCAGACTGAACTAGGAGAGCTGTGAACACCATCTATAGATAACCACGACCAGACTGAACTAGGAGAGCTGTGAACACCATCTATAGATAACCACGACCAGACTGAACTAGGAGAGCTGTGAACACCATCTATAGATAACCACGACCAGACTGAACTAGGAGAGCTGTGAACACCATCTATAGATAACCACGACCAGACTGAACTAGGAGAGCTGTGAACACCATCTATAGATAACCACGACCAGACTGAACTAGGAGAGCTGTGAACACCATCTATAGATAACCACGACCAGACTGAACTAGGAGAGCTGTGAACACCATCTATAGATAACCACGACCAGACTGAACTAGGAGAGCTGTGAACACCATCTATAGATAACCACGACCAGACTGAACTAGGAGAGCTGTGAACACCATCTATAGATAACCACGACCAGACTGAACTAGGAGAGCTGTGAACACCATCTATAGATAACCACGACCAGACTGAACTAGGAGAGCTGTGAACACCATCTATAGATAACCACGACCAGACTGAACTAGGAGAGCTGTGAACACCATCTATAGATAACCACGACCAGACTGAACTAGGAGAGCTGTGAACACCATCTATAGATAACCACGACCAGACTGAACTAGGAGAGCTGTGAACACCATCTATAGATAACCACGACCAGACTGAACTAGGAGAGCTGTGAACACCATCTATAGATAACCACGACCAGACTGAACTAGGGGAGCTGTGAACACCATCTATAGATAACCACGACCAGACTGAACTAGGGGAGCTGTGAACACCATCTATAGATAACCACGACCAGACTGAACTAGGAGAGCTGTGAACACCATCTATAGATAACCACGACCAGACTGAACTAGGGGAGCTGTGAACACCATCTATAGATAACCACGACCAGACTGAACTAGGGGAGCTGTGAACACCATCTATAGATAACCACGACCAGACTGAACTAGGGGAGCTGTGAACACCATCTATAGATAACCACGACCAGACTGAACTAGGAGAGCTGTGAACACCATCTATAGATAACCACGACCAGACTGAACTAGGAGAGCTGTGAACACCATCTATAGATAACCACGACCAGACTGAACTAGGAGAGCTGTGAACACCATCTATAGATAACCACGACCAGACTGAACTAGGAGAGCTGTGAACACCATCTATAGATAACCACGACCAGACTGAACTAGGAGAGCTGTGAACACCATCTATAGATAACCACGACCAGACTGAACTAGGAGAGCTGTGAACACCATCTATAGATAACCACGACCAGACTGAACTAGGAGAGCTGTGAACACCATCTATAGATAACCACGACCAGACTGAACTAGGAGAGCTGTGAACACCATCTATAGATAACCACGGCCAGACTGAACTAGGAGAGCTGTGAACACCATCTATAGATAACCACGACCAGACTGAACTAGGAGAGCTGTGAACACCATCTATAGATAACCACGACCAGACTGAACTAGGAGAGCTGTGAACACCATCTATAGATAACCACGACCAGACTGAACTAGGAGAGCTGTGAACACCATCTATAGATAACCACGACCAGACTGAACTAGGAGAGCTGTGAACACCATCTATAGATAACCACGACCAGACTGAACTAGGAGAGCTGTGAACACCATCTATAGATAACCACGACCAGACTGAACTAGGGGAGCTGTGAACACCATCTATAGATAACCACGACCAGACTGAACTAGGAGAGCTGTGAACACCATCTATAGATAACCACGACCAGACTGAACTAGGAGAGCTGTGAACACCATCTATAGATAACCACGACCAGACTGAACTAGGAGAGCTGTGAACACCATCTATAGATAACCACGACCAGACTGAACTAGGAGAGCTGTGAACACCATCTATAGATAACCACGACCAGACTGAACTAGGAGAGCTGTGAACACCATCTATAGATAACCACGACCAGACTGAACTAGGAGAGCTGTGAACACCATCTATAGATAACCACGACCAGACTGAACTAGGAGAGCTGTGAACACCATCTATAGATAACCACGACCAGACTGAACTAGGAGAGCTGTGAACACCATCTATAGATAACCACGACCAGACTGAACTAGGAGAGCTGTGAACACCATCTATAGATAACCACGACCAGACTGAACTAGGAGAGCTGTGAACACCATCTATAGATAACCACGACCAGACTGAACTAGGAGAGCTGTGAAAACCATCTATAGATAACCACGACCAGACTGAACTAGGAGAGCTGTGAACACCATCTATAGATAACCACGACCAGACTGAACTAGGAGAGCTGTGAACACCATCTATAGATAACCACGACCAGACTGAACTAGGAGAGCTGTGAACACCATCTATAGATAACCACGACCAGACTGAACTAGGAGAGCTGTGAACACCATCTATAGATAACCACGACCAGACTGAACTAGGGGAGCTGTGAACACCATCTATAGATAACCACGACCAGACTGAACTAGGAGAGCTGTGAACACCATCTATAGATAACCACGACCAGACTGAACTAGGAGAGCTGTGAACACCATCTATAGATAACCACGACCAGACTTTTGTGATGGATAATGGCTGGTCTAACTCACACAAGGCACATTTAGCACATTTGATTGTCTGTTCGTTGGTGTTACACACACACACACACACACACACACAAACACACAGCTTAAGTGAGAGGAGACACATGGCTATTAGTCCGTCTGTCCTCTCGACCCACAGGCCCAGCTTACACACAAAATGGCACCCTGTTCCCTACAGAGTGTATTACTGAGAGAGGTGGCTGAGAGAGAGAGATGGCTGAGAGAGGTGGCTGAGAGAGAGAGAGGGCTGAGAGAGATGGCTGAGAGAGAAAGAGCGAGAGAGATGGCTGAGAGAGAGAGCGAGAGAGATGGCTGAGAGAGAGAGATGGCTGAGAGAGAGGGCTGAGAGAGGTGGCTGAGAGAGATGGCCGAGAGAGAAAGAGCGAGAGAGATGGCTGAGAGCGATACTACTTCGACTGGCTCAGTGTTCAGTGGTTCGCAGGAAACTTTTTTGGCTCTACGCGCTCTCGAAAGAGGTTTCTCTTTCTGCGCCAAAGGGCACAACTTTCTCTTTCCCTGGTCTTGTCATCTTGCTTTGTTTCGAGGTGTTTTAAATATTCAAATGTATTGTGAAATGTCAAAACGGGAACAGTGTCTGTGGTGAAATCGGACATTTTAACCTTCTGTCAATGACATCACAGATAACCATCAAAGAACATGGGGTGCATCCCAAATCATTCACTCTTCTCTATGGGCTCTGGTTAAAAAAAGTGGAGCACTATATACGTAGGGAACAAGGAGTCATTTGGAACGTACAGGAACAGAAACAATAGTCTGTTGATCAGGTGACGTCATGTGGGAAGAGGATGTTCCGTAACCAACAGTACAACGCAATGCAAAACGCTTGTAATTCTCATTAGGAATTTGCATATGCGCACGATGTTAAAGTAGAATAGAAACACTCATTAAGGAAGGCCTTGAATGACTCGGCAACTACTCCCTGAAAAAGACAAGAACATAAAATAAATAAAAATAAAAGTTTAACCCATCAATGTCTTCATTAATTACTTTCATATTATAATTTTTTCTTTTTTTTTTTTTTTTTTTTTTTACATTAGATTCAAAATCCTGTCTTCTGTTGATATAATTTTTAAAACCACTTTAAAAAATGTACTCAAATAACAACAAAAAAACGCCCGCTGAAAAAGCAGTGGTCGTTGGTTTCATATTGAAAATGCTGCACTAAATCGTAACGCCGATACAAATTGGATTCTATGGGACTTTCTGAAATCCTCAGATCTTGTCCTTAGGAGTAGACGTGGTGGAGGTGAGGACTCACAAGAACTGAGCCCCCCCCCCCCCAGTAAAGACCAATGGTAGCACGGTGTCAGTGTGCATTGTTAAATAAAAAAAAATAAAAAAACTTTTCTGGATTAAAAAATAAGTACCCACACAGCTGGTTGAGAGCGCTGTGCACATTCATTCATACCAACACAGGAATACATTTTCATTGTGTATTTCGTGAAACCATTTCAATTGTTGATGCCAAAAGGATTCCGGCTATGATAAAGAGTTATAAAGAGGTCACATCTATTTCAATTGAACTGAGTGACGTCAACACATCTGAAGAGAGCCTTCATTAAAAACATCATTGATTGATTGTGTTATTAGCTATACAGTACGTTGTCCCATGCACGCAAATTGGACTGTAACTGCAGTTAGATTCCTAAGGTTTCTTTAGTGCCTTCCAAACTGGTTCATCTGTACAGTATTGCGCCAATCGTTGATTGTACAGCATTTGTCTTTGTCTTCTATACCTCCAGCAGACCCACAGAGACTACCACTTGTATCGTCACAGGGTCTGTTGTTTGTGATTGTCAATCCTGCCAAGATAAAGAAATCTTGAAAAAAATCCTATATTTTCTCTGTCAGAGTTTATCAAAAGTTGTCCTCAACTTTGACAGACCTATACCTTAGGATCTTTAAGAACACATAAGTCAAATTTATACATGCATTCATCCTGTTGATAAAAAAAAACCAGACCTGTCATTCATCTCATTCATACTGAATCTTCCTCTCATTCAGACTGAAGCTTTATCTCATTATGACTGAATTTTTATCTCATTCAGTCTGAATCTTCCTCTCATTCAGATTGAATCTTCCTCTCATTCAGACTGAATCTTTATCTCATTCAGATTGAATCTTCCTCTCATTCAGACTGAATCTTCCTCTCATTCAGACTGAATCTTCTTCTCATTCAGACTGAATCTTTATCTCATTCAGACTGAATCTTAAAACCACTTCAGACTGAATTGCTGGTGGATTGCACCATTGAAAGACATAGGATAAGACACCGTAGCTCAATCTACACCAGAGATCGACAAGTCACGTTTGCAGACAGCGCTCGTCTTGACGACCCCACCACCAGAGATCGACAAGTCACGTTTGCAGACAGCGCTCGTCTTGACGACCCCACCACCAGAGTCATTAAATCACAACCATTTTTAAAATATAGACCAGTGTGAAACATCGAGTTACATGGAGTTTTGCCAGTTCAGAAAATACATTGGAAGTTTGTCAAGTTCGTGGTAGGGTGGGTGAGTAGACGTTCACACAGAAGACCATAAAGTGTCCAGAAAGTCTTCTCTTGAAGGGACCTCTTATCTATATATATATAAAAAAAAAGGTTTTATATTTTACAATTATTTTAGAAAATATCTCTGTCTTCTAACAGCATGGCTGAGAGAGAGAGAGAGAGAGAGAGAGAGAGAGAGAGAGAGAGAGAGAGAGAGAGAGAGAGAGAGAGAGAGAGAGAGAGAGAGAGAGAGAGAGAGAGAGAGAGAGAGAGAGAGAGAGAGAGAGAGAGAGACACACACAGAGAGAGAGAGAGAGAGAGAGAGACACACAGAGAGAGAGAGAGATGATTCTAGTCTCCATCCAGCAGTGACCAGTTCTTCTCTAATTCATCTTTGATTTAAAAAAAACCCAGAAAAACCCCAGAAAGGAATCCAAACCCGTGTTCCATCATACAGTGCCATCTAAAAGTCTGGTCCCTCGTTTTGGTCGGGGGGACGGGGGGGACAAAATGAGGCCGGGAGAGGCCTTCTGAGACGGGTGGAGGGGTTTTTGCGAGGTACTCCCTCATCTCTCCTGCCCTCTCAGACGGGGTATGGCGGGGGGCCCTCTGTTAAACAGGAAGCCATAGAGGGTCATTGTAAGACGCATCCAGACTGGCAGGACATCCCTCTGATGGCGCAGGAACTGTGAGGAAGACAAGAGAGCGGGAGGGAGATTAATATCAAATCAGAATTAGTTAAATGCTTCTTTTTTTTTTTTTTACAGCAACAGTTTTCACCAAATTGCCTTACAGTAACCCGTCCACCACCATAACCATCATCACAGATGTTACCATGAGCAACAAGTTATTGGAAACCCCAAATGACACTGTCTGTGGTGCTTCCTGAGTTCAATATGACATCATGGTTGAGGTGAAACAACAACAGTAACCCGTGGTAAACCAGCCGTCTAGACCAGACACAACACCGGAGCAGATCGGATATTTCCACAACAGCAATTCTGTCTCAGTTGTGCTCGGTGTGCAACATAACTGGGCTCTGTCACTAAGGGCTGTCTTAGAGCCTGCACGGAGTGAACAAGTTACTAGTCTCCTTCCTCCCTCCCATCTCCCTCCTCCTCCAGGAGCTGCATCTATCCCACCACTAAAGCCTATCTTCCTCCACTTCCTTCCCTCCCTCATCTCTGTTCAAGCGCGTCTCCTGTTGGCTTTCTAACAGAAAAGCCAAGCTGGTTATTTCAGCAGGTTGCATAAGCATCAGTCACACTGTCTGTCTCTCTCCACAGAGTAGTAGGCAGACTGACTGACTGTCTGTCTGTCTCTCTCCACAGAGTAGTAGGCAGACTGTCTGTCTGTCTGTCTGTCTGTCTGTCTCTCCACAGAGTAGTAGGCAGACTGACTGACTGTCTGTCTCTCTCCACAGAGTAGTAGGCAGACTGTCTGTCTGTCTGTCTGTCTGTCTGTCTGTCTGTCTGTCTGTCTGTCTGTCTGTCTGTCTGTCTGTCTGTCCCTCCACAGAGTAGTAGGCAGTCTGTCTGTGTAGGGAGATGTTATGTTACATGTTATACTGCAATGTTATATTGCAGTGCCTATTCTACTCCCACTGGGCCAGTGGAAAAGTGTTACAGTGCCTATTCTACTCCCACTGGGCCAGTGGAAAAGTGTTACAGTGCCTATTCTACTCCCACTGGGCCAGTGGAAAAGTGTTACAGTGCCTATTCTACTCCCACTGGGCCAGTGGAAAAGTGTTACAGTGCCTATTCTACTCCCACTGGGCCAGTGGAAAAGTGTTACAGTGCCTATTCTACTCCCACTGGGCCAGTGGAAAAGTGTTACAGTGCCTATTCTACTCCCACTGGGCCAGTGGAAAAGTGTTACAGTGCCTATTCTACTCCCACTGGGCCAGTGGAAAAGTGTTACAGTGTTACAGTGCCTTTTCTACTCCCACTGGGCCAGTGGAGAAGTGTTGCAGTGTTACAGAGCCTATTTTACTCCCACTGGGCCAGTGGAGAAGTGTTACAGTGTTGCAGTGCCTATTCTACTCCCACTGGGCCAGTGGAGAAGTGTTACAGTGCCTTTTCTACTCCCACTGGGCCAGTGGAGAAGTGTTGCAGTGTTACAGAGCCTATTTTACTCCCACTGGGCCAGTGGAGAAGTGTTGCAGTGCCTATTCTACTCCCACTGGGCCAGTGGAGAAGTGTTGCAGTGCCTATTCTACTCCCACTGGGCCAGTGTTGCAGTGTTGCAGTGCCTATTCTACTCCCACTGGGCCAGTGGAGAAGTGTTACAGTGTTACAGTGCCTATTTTACTCCCACTAGGCCAGTGGAGAAGTGTTATAGTGCCTATTCTACTCCCACTGGGCCAGTGGAGAAGTGTTGCAGTGCCTATTCTACTCCCACTGGGCCAGTGGAGAAGTGTTGCAGTGCCTATTCTACTCCCACTGGGCCAGTGGAGAAGTGTTGCAGTGCCTATTCTACTCCCACTGGGCCAGTGGAGAAGTGTTGCAGTGCCTATTCTACTCCCACTGGGCCAGTGGAGAAGTGTTGCAGTGTTACAGTGCCTATTTTACTCCCACTAGGCCATTGGAGAAGTGTTGCAGTGCCTATTTTACTCCCACTGGGCCAGTGGAAAAGTGTTACAGTGCCTATTCTACTCCCACTGGGCCAGTGGAAAAGTGTTACAGTGCCTATTCTACTCCCACTGGGCCAGTGGAAAAGTGTTACAGTGCCTATTCTACTCCCACTGGGCCAGTGGAAAAGTGTTACAGTGCCTATTCTACTCCCACTGGGCCAGTGGAAAAGTGTTACAGTGCCTATTCTACTCCCACTGGGCCAGTGGAAAAGTGTTACAGTGCCTATTCTACTCCCACTGGGCCAGTGGAAAAGTGTTACAGTGCCTATTCTACTCCCACTGGGCCAGTGGAAAAGTGTTACAGTGTTACAGTGCCTATTTTACTCCCACTGGGCCAGTGGAGAAGTGTTACAGTGCCTTTTCTACTCCCACTGGGCCAGTGGAGAAGTGTTGCAGTGTTACAGTGCCTATTCTACTCCCACTGGGCCAGTGGAGAAGTGTTACAGTGCCTATTTTACTCCCACTGGGCCAGTGGAGAAGTGTTACAGTGCCTATTCTACTCCCACTGGGCCAGTGGAGAAGTGTTACAGTGTTGCAGTGCCTATTCTACTCCCACTGGGCCAGTGGAGAAGTGTTACAGTGTTACTGTGCCTATTTTACTCCCACTGGGCCAGTGGAGAAGTGTTACAGTGTTACAGTGCCTATTTTACTCCCACTAGGCCAGTGGAGAAGTGTTATAGTGCCTATTCTACTCCCACTGGGCCAGTGGAGAAGTGTTGCAGTGCCTATTCTACTCCCACTGGGCCAGTGGAGAAGTGTTGCAGTGCCTATTCTACTCCCACTGGGCCAGTGGAGAAGTGTTGCAGTGCCTATTCTACTCCCACTGGGCCAGTGGAGAAGTGTTGCAGTGCCTATTCTACTCCCACTGGGCCAGTGGAGAAGTGTTGCAGTGCCTATTCTACTCCCACTGGGCCAGTGGAGAAGTGTTGCAGTGCCTATTCTACTCCCACTGGGCCAGTGGAGAAGTGTTGCAGTGTTACAGTGCCTATTTTACTCCCACTGGGCCAGTGGAGAAGTGTTACAGTGCCTATTTTACTCCCACTGGGCCAGTGGAGAAGTGTTACAGTGCCTATTCTACTCCCACTTGGCCAGTGGAGAAGTGTTGCAGTGCCTATTTTACTCCCACTGGGCCAGTGGAGAAGTGTTACAGTGCCTATTCTACTCCCACTGGGCCAGTGGAGAAGTGTTACAGTGTTGCAGTGCCTATTCTACTCCCACTGGGCCAGTGGAGAAGTGTTACAGTGTTGCAGTGCCTATTCTACTCCCACTGGGCCAGTGTTGCAGTGTTGCAGTGCCTATTTTACTCCCACTGGGCCAGTGGAGAAGTGTTACAGTGTTACAGTGCCTATTTTACTCCCACTAGGCCAGTGGAGAAGTGTTATAGTGCCTATTCTACTCCCACTGGGCCAGTGGAGAAGTGTTGCAGTGCCTATTCTACTCCCACTGGGCCAGTGGAGAAGTGTTGCAGTGCCTATTCTACTCCCACTGGGCCAGTGGAGAAGTGTTGCAGTGCCTATTCTACTCCCACTGGGCCAGTGGAGAAGTGTTGCAGTGCCTATTCTACTCCCACTGGGCCAGTGGAGAAGTGTTGCAGTGTTACAGTGCCTATTTTACTCCCACTAGGCCAGTGGAGAAGTGTTGCAGTGCCTATTCTACTCCCACTGGGCCAGTGGAGAAGTGTTGCAGTGTTGCAGTGCCTATTCTACTCCCACTGGGCCAGTGGAGAAGTGTTACAGTGCCTATTTTACTCCCACTGGGCCAGTGGAGAAGTGTTGCAGTGTTGCAGTGCCTATTCTACTCCCACTGGGCCAGTGGAGAAGTGTTGCAGTGCCTATTTTACTCCCACTAGGCCAGTGGAGAAGTGTTGCAGTGCCTATTTTACTCCCACTGGGCCAGTGGAGAAGTGTTGCAGTGTTGCAGTGCCTATTCTACTCCCACTGGGCCAGTGGAGAAGTGTTGCAGTGTTGCAGTGCCTATTTTACTCCCACTGGGCCAGTGGAGAAGTGTTGCAGTGTTGCAGTGCCTATTCTACTCCCACTGGGCCAGTGGAGAAGTGTTGCAGTGTTGCAGTGCCTATTCTACTCCCACTGGGCCAGTGGAGAAGTGTTGCAGTGCCTATTCTACTCCCACTGGGCCAGTGGAGAAGTGTTGCAGTGTTACAGTGCCTATTTTACTCCCACTAGGCCAGTGGAGAAGTGTTGCAGTGCCTATTCTACTCCCACTGGGCCAGTGGAGAAGTGTTGCAGTGTTGCAGTGCCTATTCTACTCCCACTGGGCCAGTGGAGAAGTGTTGCAGTGCCTATTCTACCCCCACTGGGCCAGTGGAGAAGTGTTGCAGTGTTATAGTGCCTATTTTACT
>NC_074684.1:44607476-44624976 GCF_029448725.1 Salvelinus fontinalis | reverse complement strand
ACAAAGAGGAGTCGCCTTCCCTTGCTAGTAGTAGCTAGCTGGCAGCCTGGCTAAAAACATAGCAAGTTAGCTAGCCTTGTTAGTTTACCACATCTCCATGTTATTTTATTTAACCTTTATATAACTGGGCAAGTCAGTTTAAGAACACATTCTTATTTACAATGACGGCCTACACCTGCGAAACCCGGACGACGCTGGGACAATTGTACGTCGATCCTATGGGACTCCCCAATCACGGACGGTTGTGATACATGATTGCATGTGAAATAATCAGATTGATAATTTAAAAAATTCAAAAATACTTGCCGGTGTAACCTAAAACATTATCCCAGTTGAATATGCTGCTTGTGTATTCATTCCCATATCAGCTAAAAATAGAACGTCATCGTGTTTTGGCCACAGAGGGAAAAAAAAGGTGCATGGCTAGCTAGTCGGTTACAGCAGGTTCTACCATTTCACAACAGCCTGTAACTAAAGAAGGATTTATCAGTTGACCGATATTCTCAGGCGATATTAGCCTTTTACCGGTGGATTTGTATCAGTATTTAATCCATTGAAAAGGACCGATATAAAAATGTGGAGAAAACATTCTGCATAAAAAGCTGTTCATAGAATGACGTTGCTTTGCATTTCATAATTTGTCCTTTTCACGGCTATAAGTCTATCTTGCCTTGGCGCGCTACACTAAGACTGGACATTACCACCGGGCCGACGCAACTACACCAGTCAGAGAGGAGAGTGAACTACTGTAGCCTGACTCCGGCCCTGCTGATGGTTACACAACTTGTTAAATGGCCCGCAATTTTGGGGGTAACGGCCTGGTATTCAGGCCTCTATTGTCCCTACAATCACTCTGACATTAATGCAAAAATTCAAATCGGAAAAATCACATCAAATACTTCATGAGTGAGGTAGAAGCAGAAAAGCCAATTGTTTTGCTATTTTATTACCAGGAGCTACAGAGAAAAGGAGAGAGAGAGGCATAGAGCGAGTGGGGAGCGGCCGACTGTGTAAATGTGTGGGAGCGCTGGAGCAGGCACAGACTGGGAGAGAGAGAGGCATAGAGCGAGTGGGGAGCGGCCGACTGTGTAAATGTGTGGGAGTGGGAGTGGGAGCAGGCACAGTCTGGGAGAGAGAGAAAGCAACAACTGCATATTGACTCACCCAAGTAGAGTTCTTACCAGTTATTTATCATCCTATCTAATTAAAAAAAGTACCTGTCTTGACTGCATCAACCCCGAGAGAAGAATGCTAGATAAGATAGCTAGCTAGCTAGGCTAATTCAGGCTACATGACAAAAGCTTCTCTCCCGTCCGACAAAAAACCACAATTCAAATGTTTGAGATATGACCTCATGGGTCCATGAACCCCAAACCGATCCAAATGTTTGAGATATGACCGCATCGGTCCATGAACCCCAAACCGATCCAAATGTTTGAGATATGACCTCATGGGTCCATGAACCCCAAACCGATCCAAATGTTTGAGATATGACCGCATCGGTCCATGAACCCCAAACCGATCCAAATGTTTGAGATATGACCTCATGGGTCCATGAACCCCAAACCGATCCAAATGTTTGAGATATGACCTCATGGGTCCATGAACCCCAAACCGATCCAAATGTTTGAGATATGACCGCATCGGTCCATGAACCCCAAACCGATCCAAATGTTTGAGATATGACCGCATCGGTCCATGAACCCCAAACCGATCCAAATCTACACTGAACAACAATAGAAAAACGCAACATGCAACAATTTCAAAGAATTTACTGAGTTACAGTTTATATAAAAGGAAGTCAGTCATTTGAAATAAATTCATTAGACATTAATCTATGGATTTCACATGACTGGGAATTCAGATATGCATCTGTTGGTCACAGATACCTTAAAAAAAAAAAAAACTAGGGGCATGGATCAGAAAAGCAGTTAGTATCTGGTGTGACCACCATTTGCCTCACACAGCGCGACATCTCCTCCGCATGGCGTTGATCAGAGGGTGTTGCTTGGGAACTGGAACACGCGGTTGTACACGTCGATCCAGAGCATCCCAAACATGCTCAATGGGTGACATTGGTGGAGATGGTGGTGGATGAATGGCACCACAATGGGCCTCAGGATCTCGTCACGATATCTTCGTGCATTCAAATTGCCATCGATAAAATACAATTGTGTTCGTTGACCGTAGCTTATGCCTGCCCCATACCATAACCGGACCCCAGGGGGTGAAGAAGCTGGTTGTGGAGGTCCTGGGCTGACCTGGTTACACGAGGTCTGAGGTTGTGAAGCAGGTTGGACGTACTGCCAAATATTCCAAAACGATTTTGGAGGTGGCTTATGGTAGAGAAATTAACATTCATTTTTCTGGCAAAAGGTCTGGTGGACATTCCTGCAGTCAGCATTCAAATTGCACACTCCCTCAAAACTTGAGACATCTGTGACATTGTGTTGTGTGACAAAACTGTACATTACAGCGTGGCCGTATATTGTCACCAGCACAAGGTTCACTTGTGTAATGATCATGCTGTTTAATCACCTTCTTGATATGCCACACCTGACAGGTGAATGGATTATCTTGGCAAAGGAGAAATGCTCACAAACAGGGATGTAAACAAATTTGTGCACACAATTTAAGAGAAATAAACTTTTTTTTTTTTGCGTATGGAAACTTTCTAGGATCTTTAATTCAGCTCATTAAACATGGGACCCATCACATGTCGCGTTTATATGTTTTGTTCAGTGTAGCATGTGGCATCGGTTCAAATCAGATTTACTCAAATGTTTTGCTTGTATTACATTCTTTCTACGTTCCAAAAAATACCTCATATTTTGTGCCAACTGACGCGTCCACTACTTCGGTGGTTGATGCCTAGTCTCCCTTATGGCTCCGATCAGGTGCCTACATATAGTACATACACCATAGACATACAACCTTCAAAAAGCACACAAACACACGTTAGTGTTGTGTTCATCAATGATTGGCTAGTATAGCCTCCATGATTCATATCATCGATTGGACAAGCTATTTTGTTTATTTGTTTTTTCTTATGGTAAATGACTTGGTAGTTCAATTTCCGTTGTATTTTTGAGATAAACGCCAGCTTTAACTGAGACCAAGTGTTAATTTTTTTTTTCTTTTTTTTTTTTTTTTCTACACAACAGTCAGCTGAGACAGGCCCAGCTCAGAGAGAGGACCAGCTCAGAGAGAGGCCCAGCTCAGAGAGAGGACCAGCTCAGAGAGAGGCCCAGCTCAGAGAGAGGCCCAGCTCAGAGAGAGGCCCAGCTCAGAGAGAGGACCAGCTCAGAGAGAGGCCCAGCTCAGAGAGAGGACCAGCTCAGAGAGAGGCCCAGCTGAGAGGCCCAGCTGAGAGGCCCAGCTCAGACAGATGCAGCTGAGAGAGGCCCAGCTCAAACAGATGCAGCTGAGAGAGGCCCAGCTCAGAGAGGCCCAGCTCAGACAGGCCCAGCTCAGAGAGGCCCAGCTCAGAGAAGCCCAGCTCAGAGAGGCCCAGCTCAGACAGATCCATCTCAGCAGATGTTAATGTAGAATGGAAAATGAATGTGTTTATGCAACAAATGTTAAGTGCATCGAACTGAATCGATTCATTCTCTAATCAAACCGAATCGCACCTAATCGTTTCAAACTAAAACGTGTTGTTCCTGCATCGTATCTAGATACGTAATGAATCGTCTTGATAGGGAAAGACGCACATCCCTAGTTGTTGAAATTGTTAACAATCTAAGCCGTTGTGGGGAGGGGGGGGGGGGTTGTTTTGAGATGGTCATACAATGGATAATTTAGCTATTTGATTTTGAATTTTACGACCCCTTTAGGTATAAAAAAAAATATATGTATTTGATAAAATATTGAATTTGGCCTTTACCACTATAGCCCATAGAAACGCATTGAATAACACATTCATAAATAGCAAAAGACAGTCAAAAAATAAATCATAAGGAATAAGGTATTGAAGTGTCTGTCCTAAATCTAGGAGATATACATATATATATTTTTTTTTTTTTGGGGGGGGGGGCATACCTAACCCTTTTTTTGGGGTAGGTGCAAACTACCTCCATACTTCCATACATTTTTTAAACCGGTCCCGGTTACTTTCAGAGTCCCGGTTACCTTCAGAGGAGTCCCAGTTACTTTCAGAGTACCGGTTACCTTCAGAGGAGTCCCGGTTACCTTCAGAGGAGTCCCGGTTACCTTCAGAGGAGTCCCGGTTACCCTCAGAGGAGTCCCGGTTACCTTCAGAGGAGTCCCGGTTACTTTCAGAGGAGTCCCGGTTACCTTCAGAGGAGTCCCGGTTACCTTCAGAGGAGTCCCGGTTACCTTCAGAGGAGTCCCAGTTACTTTCAGAGTCCCGGTTACCTTCAGAGGAGTCCCGGTTACCTTCAGAGGAGTCCCGGTTACCTTCAGAGGAGTCCCAGTTACTTTCAGAGTCCCGGTTACCTTCAGAGGAGTCCCGGTTACCTTCAGAGGAGTCCCGGTTACCTTCAGAGGAGTCCCGGTTACTTTCAGAGTCCCGGTTACCTTCAGAGGAGTCCCGGTTACCTTCAGAGGAGTCCCGGTTACCTTCAGAGGAGTCCCAGTTACTTTCAGAGTCCCGGTTACCTTCAGAGGAGTCCCGGTTACCTTCAGAGGAGTCCCGGTTACCTTCAGAGGAGTCCCGTGACATTTGTGGGGATGGTGCAGCAAAACAGAGAACACCATCGTGCTTGAGAGACTCCCCTTCCCATAAAAGTTTGGATGATACACACATTTTTTTTCGTGAGAAGACTGATTGTCAGGATGTCTCATGGTCTGACAAAAACAAACGCTGTAGCTCGGCCGCCTTCCAGATGCGGAAAGCCGCTATAGGTCGATTTACTGGATTGAGATGTAGCCAATGCAAAAAAAAAAGCAGATATGTTTAGCTTAAATTGATGGATTTTTGTAAAATTATTTTTTAACTTAGATTGACGCACCGGCGAATCAATAGACTCTTAAGGATTTTTTTAACCTACTCCCCCTTCATTTATACTGATTGAACAGGTGTCATCCAAAAGGGATCATAGCTTTTACCTGGTCAGTCTATGTCTTGGAAAAGAGTAGTCGTTCCTAATGTTCATTGTACTTAAGAAGTGTAAATAATCTAATTTTTCAGTGTAAATAATAGTACTTTATGAATTCTGTGACCAGACTCCATCCTCTAGCATATCTACTTGGTAATTTGTGGTGTTGGGATGGGGGGGGGGGGGGGGGGGGGGGGGGTTCTATTGAACGGTTCTATTGAACGGTTCTATTGAACGGTTCTATTGAATGGTTCTAGCCCAGAATGTGGTTGAATCAGTGACAAAGCTCTATTTTTATCAGGCTTATTTGTGGCCACCCTAGTTGGCAAAATGTCGGGTCTTTTCTTTTCACAGTGATTTGTTTTATTTAACCTTTATTTAACTAGGCAAATAAGTTAAAGAACAAGAGGGAGAACAAATTCTTATTTACAATGACGGCCTAGAAGAGCCACAAGCCAGAGCAGTCCCAACCAAACACACAGACACACCGTTAGTTAACCTTTGACCCTTACCAGTTGAACATGTTCCTGGTGGAACTGGTCTCCGATCTCCCGGAGCTTACGTCCGACCCTGACCTCCGTGCTATCCTCGGTGCTATCCTCCACCCGCTCTTCATCTAGTCTCTCCTCCATTCTCCTCCTCTCCTCCTCATCATCATCGTCCTCTCTCCTACGCTCCCCCTCGCCGTTCTGCCTCTCTCCCTGATCGTCCACAGGCTCAAACCGAGCTGGGTAGTGCAAACAGAATCCAGAGTTGCCTGTGGGAAGAAAAACGTATAAAGTTCAGTTGTTTTATAATGGCATGGGCTGGATTTAGCCTCTGATTCACCATCCGTCAGTGAGATATTCGGGTGCCCCAAGCATAATAAACCAAAGAGTTTTGCAATTGGGTATGATAATGATTTTGGGGAGAAGGGTGTAGGGATTAGGGAGACAACAGATCTCTCTCCCTTTTGACTTTTTGAAGTGGACAGATTAGTATGGGACTTGAGTTAGACATGGCCCTTGGTCTCATGGTCTCATGACAAGCAGCTAATCTAGACTTACTGGTGGTTGTGTTTAGGTGCCAGAAAACAGAAAACACAATGCTCCTTTTGTCTGTCACCAAACACCGGCTGGCTGGCTAGGTGACTCACGGTGTTTACTTTAGCATGCTGCCGCTGTGTCGCTGACAGTAACACTAAAACTGGTTCTAGTTTCTTACAGTCAAATTATAGAGTACTAAAACATGAGAAACTCCCTCTATACCAGCGTGTCGGTAACCGGTAGAAACTCCCTCTATAGGAGCGTGTCGGTAACCGGTAGAAACTCCCTCTATACCAGCGTGTCGGTAACACGTAGAAACTCCCTCTATACCAGCGTGTCGGTAACGGTAGAAACTCCCTCTATACGAGCGTGTCTGTAACCGGTAGAAACTCCCTCTATACGAGCGTGTCTGTAACCGGTAGAAACTCCCTCTATAGGAGCGTGTCGGTAACCGGTAGAAACTCCCTCTATAGGAGCGTATCGGTAACCGGTAGAAACTCCCTCTATAGGAGCGTGTCGGTAACCGGTAGAAACTCCCTCTATAGGAGCGTGTCGGTAACCGGTAGAAACTCCCTCTATAGGAGCGTGTCGGTAACCGGTAGAAACTCCCTCTATACCAGCGTGTCGGTAACCGGTAGAAACTCCCTCTATAGGAGCGTATCGGTAACCGGTAGAAACTCCCTCTATACCAGCGTGTCGGTAACCGGTAGAAACTCCCTCTATACCAGCGTATCGGTAACCGGTAGAAACTCCCTCTATAGGAGCGTATCGGTAACCGGTAGAAACTCCCTCTATAGGAGCGTGTCGGTAACCGGTAGAAACTCCCTCTATACGAGCGTGTCGGTAACCGGTAGTAACTCCCTCTATAGGAGCGTGTCGGTAACCGGTAGAAACTCCCTCTATAGGAGCGTATCGGTAACCGGTAGAAACTCCCTCTATACCAGCGTGTCGGTAACCGGTAGAAACTCCCTCTATACCAGCGTGTCGGTAACCGGTAGAAACTCCCTCTATAGGAGCGTGTCGGTAACCGGTAGAAACTCCCTCTATAGGAGCGTGTCGGTAACCGGTAGAAACTCCCTCTATACCAGCGTGTCGGTAACCGGTAGAAACTCCCTCTATACCAGCGTGTCGGTAACCGGTAGAAACTCCCTCTATACCAGCGTGTCGGTAACCGGTAGAAACTCCCTCTATACCAGCGTGTCTGTAACCGGTAGAAACTCCCTCTATACCAGCGTGTCGGTAACCGGTAGAAACTCCCTCTATACCAGCGTGTCGGTAACCGGTAGAAACTCCCTCTATACCAGCGTGTCGGTAACCGGTAGAAACTCCCTCTATACCAGCGTGTCTGTAACCGGTAGAAACTCCCTCTATACCAGCGTGTCGGTAACCGGTAGAAACTCCCTCTATAGGAGCGTGTCGGTAACCGGCAGTAACTCCCTCTATACCAGCGTGTCGGTAACCGGTAGAAACTCCCTCTATACCAGCGTGTCGGTAACCGGTAGAAACTCCCTCTATACCAGCGTGTCGGTAACCGGTAGAAACTCCCTCTATAGGAGCGTGTCGGTAACCGGTAGAAACTCCCTCTATAGGAGCGTGTCGGTAACCGGTAGAAACTCCCTCTATACCAGCGTGTCGGTAACCGGTAGAAACTCCCTCTATAGGAGCGTATCGGTAACCGGTAGTAACTCCCTCTATAGGAGCGTATCGGTAACCGGTAGAAACTCCCTCTATAGGAGCGTGTCGGTAACCGGTAGAAACTCCCTCTATAGGAGCGTGTCGGTAACCGGTAGAAACTCCCTCTATAGGAGCGTGTCTGTAACCGGTAGAAACTCCCTCTATAGGAGCGTGTCGGTAACCGGTAGAAACTCCCTCTATAGGAGCGTGTCGGTAACCGGTAGAAACTCCCTCTATACCAGCGTGTCGGTAACCGGTAGAAACTCCCTCTATAGGAGCGTGTCTGTAACCGGTAGAAACTCCCTCTATACCAGCGTGTCGGTAACCGGTAGAAACTCCCTCTATAGGAGCGTGTCTGTAACCGGTAGAAACTCCCTCTATACGAGCGTGTCGGTAACCGGTAGTAACTCCCTCTATACCAGCGTGTCGGTAACCGGTAGAAACTCCCTCTATAGGAGCGTGTCGGTAACCGGTAGAAACTCCCTCTATACCAGCGTGTCGGTAACCGGTAGAAACTCCCTCTATAGGAGCGTGTCGGTAACCGGTAGAAACTCCCTCTATAGGAGCGTGTCGGTAACCGGTAGAAACTCCCTCTATAGGAGCGTGTCTGTAACCGGTAGAAACTCCCTCTATACCAGCGTGTCGGTAACCGGTAGAAACTCCCTCTATAGGAGCGTGTCTGTAACCGGTAGAAACTCCCTCTATACGAGCGTGTCGGTAACCGGTAGTAACTCCCTCTATACCAGCGTGTCGGTAACCGGTAGAAACTCCCTCTATAGGAGCGTGTCGGTAACCGGTAGAAACTCCCTCTATACCAGCGTGTCGGTAACCGGTAGAAACTCCCTCTATACCAGCGTGTCGGTAACCGGTAGAAACTCCCTCTATAGGAGCGTGTCTGTAACCGGTAGAAACTCCCTCTATACGAGCGTGTCGGTAACCGGTAGAAACTCCCTCTATAGGAGCGTGTCGGTAACCGGTAGAAACTCCCTCTATACCAGCGTGTCGGTAACCGGTAGAAACTCCCTCTATACCAGCGTGTCTGTAACCGGTAGAAACTCCCTCTATACCAGCGTGTCGGTAACCGGTAGAAACTCCCTCTATACCAGCGTGTCTGTAACCGGTAGAAACTCCCTCTATACGAGCGTGTCGGTAACCGGTAGAAACTCCCTCTATAGGAGCGTGTCGGTAACCGGTAGAAACTCCCTCTATACCAGCGTGTCGGTAACCGGTAGAAACTCCCTCTATACCAGCGTGTCTGTAACCGGTAGAAACTCCCTCTATACCAGCGTGTCGGTAACCGGTAGAAACTCCCTCTATAGGAGCGTGTCTGTAACCGGTAGAAACTCCCTCTATACGAGCGTGTCGGTAACCGGTAGAAACTCCCTCTATAGGAGCGTGTCGGTAACCGGTAGAAACTCCCTCTATAGGAGCGTGTCGGTAACCGGTAGAAACTCCCTCTATACCAGCGTGTCTGTAACCGGTAGAAACTCCCTCTATAGGAGCTTGTCTGTAACCGGTAGAAACTCCCTCTATACCAGCGTGTCGGTAACCGGTAGAAACTCCCTCTATACCAGCGTATCGGTAACCGGTAGAAACTCCCTCTATACCAGCATGTCGGTAACCGGTAGAAACTCACTCTATAGGAGCGTATCGGTAACCGGTAGAAACTCCCTCTATACCAGCGTGTCGGTAACCGGTAGAAACTCCCTCTATAGGAGCGTGTCGGTAACCGGTAGAAACTCCCTCTATACCAGCGTGTCGGTAACCGGTAGAAACTCCCTCTATACCAGCGTGTCGGTAACCGGTAGAAACTCCCTCTATAGGAGCGTGTCGGTAACCGGTAGAAACTCCCTCTATACCAGTTTGTCGGTAACCGGTAGAAACTCCCTCTATAGGAGCGTGTCGGTAACCGGTAGAAACTCCCTCTATAGGAGCGTGTCTGTAACCGGTAGAAACTCCCTCTATAGGAGCGTGTCGGTAACCGGTAGAAACTCCCTCTATAGGAGCGTATCGGTAACCGGTAGAAACTCCCTCTATACGAGCGTGTCGGTAACCGGTAGAAACTCCCTCTATAGGAGCGTGTCTGTAACCGGTAGAAACTCCCTCTATACGAGCGTGTCGGTAACCGGTAGTAACTCCCTCTATACCAGCGTGTCGGTAACCGGAAGAAACTCCCTCTATAGGAGCGTGTCGGTAACCGGTAGAAACTCCCTCTATACCAGCGTGTCGGTAACCGGTAGAAACTCCCTCTATAGGAGCGTGTCGGTAACCGGTAGAAACTCCCTCTATAGGAGCGTGTCGGTAACCGGTAGAAACTCCCTCTATAGGAGCGTGTCTGTAACCGGTAGAAACTCCCTCTATACCAGCGTGTCGGTAACCGGTAGAAACTCCCTCTATAGGAGCGTGTCTGTAACCGGTAGAAACTCCCTCTATACGAGCGTGTCGGTAACCGGTTGTAACTCCCTCTATACCAGCGTGTCGGTAACCGGTAGAAACTCCCTCTATAGGAGCGTGTCGGTAACCGGTAGAAACTCCCTCTATACCAGCGTGTCGGTAACCGGTAGAAACTCCCTCTATACCAGCGTGTCGGTAACCGGTAGAAACTCCCTCTATAGGAGCGTGTCTGTAACCGGTAGAAACTCCCTCTATACGAGCGTGTCGGTAACCGGTAGAAACTCCCTCTATAGGAGCGTGTCGGTAACCGGTAGAAACTCCCTCTATACCAGCGTGTCGGTAACCGGTAGAAACTCCCTCTATACCAGCGTGTCTGTAACCGGTAGAAACTCCCTCTATACCAGCGTGTCGGTAACCGGTAGAAACTCCCTCTATACCAGCGTGTCTGTAACCGGTAGAAACTCCCTCTATAGGAGCGTGTCGGTAACCGGTAGAAACTCCCTCTATAGGAGCGTGTCGGTAACCGGTAGAAACTCCCTCTATAGGAGCGTGTCGGTAACCGGTAGAAACTCCTTCTATACCAGCGTGTCTGTAACCGGTAGAAACTCCCTCTATAGGAGCTTGTCTGTAACCGGTAGAAACTCCCTCTATACCAGCGTGTCGGTAACCGGTAGAAACTCCCTCTATACCAGCGTATCGGTAACCGGTAGAAACTCCCTCTATACCAGCATGTCGGTAACCGGTAGAAACTCCCTCTATAGGAGCGTATCGGTAACCGGTAGAAACTCCCTCTATACCAGCGTGTCGGTAACCGGTAGAAACTCCCTCTATAGGAGCGTGTCGGTAACCGGTAGAAACTCCCTCTATACCAGCATGTCGGTAACCGGTAGAAACTCCCTCTATAGGAGCGTATCGGTAACCGGTAGAAACTCCCTCTATACCAGCGTGTCGGTAACCGGTAGAAACTCCCTCTATAGGAGCGTGTCGGTAACCGGTAGAAACTCCCTCTATACCAGCGTGTCGGTAACCGGTAGAAACTCCCTCTATACCAGCGTGTCGGTAACCGGTAGAAACTCCCTCTATAGGAGCGTGTCGGTAACCGGTAGAAACTCCCTCTATACCAGTTTGTCGGTAACCGGTAGAAACTCCCTCTATAGGAGCGTGTCGGTAACCGGTAGAAACTCCCTCTATAGGAGCGTGTCTGTAACCGGTAGAAACTCCCTCTATAGGAGCGTGTCGGTAACCGGTAGAAACTCCCTCTATAGGAGCGTATCGGTAACCGGTAGAAACTCACTCTATACCAGCGTGTCGGTAACCGGTAGAAACTCCCTCTTTAGGAGCGTGTCGGTAACCGGTAGAAACTCCCTCTATAGGAGCGTATCGGTAACCGGTAGAAACTCCCTCTATACCAGCGTGTCGGTAACCGGTAGAAACTCCCTCTATAGGAGCGTGTCGGTAACCGGTAGAAACTCCCTCTATAGGAGCGTGTCGGTAACCGGTAGAAACTCCCTCTATAGGAGCGTGTCTGTAACCGGTAGAAACTCCCTCTATACCAGCGTGTCGGTAACCGGTAGAAACTCCCTCTATACCAGCGTGTCGGTAACCGGTAGAAACTCCCTCTATACCAGCGTGTCTGTAACCGGTAGAAACTCCCTCTATACCAGCGTGTCGGTAACCGGTAGAAACTCCCTCTATACCAGCGTGTCTGTAACCGGTAGAAACTCCCTCTATAGGAGCGTGTCGGTAACCGGTAGAAACTCCCTCTATAGGAGCGTGTCGGTAACCGGTAGAAACTCCCTCTATAGGAGCGTGTCGGTAACCGGTAGAAACTCCCTCTATACCAGCGTGTCTGTAACCGGTAGAAACTCCCTCTATAGGAGCTTGTCTGTAACCGGTAGAAACTCCCTCTATACCAGCGTGTCGGTAACCGGTAGAAACTCCCTCTATACCAGCGTATCGGTAACCGGTAGAAACTCCCTCTATACCAGCATGTCGGTAACCGGTAGAAACTCCCTCTATAGGAGCGTATCGGTAACCGGTAGAAACTCCCTCTATACCAGCGTGTCGGTAACCGGTAGAAACTCCCTCTATAGGAGCGTGTCGGTAACCGGTAGAAACTCCCTCTATACCAGCGTGTCGGTAACCGGTAGAAACTCCCTCTATACCAGCGTGTCGGTAACCGGTAGAAACTCCCTCTATAGGAGCGTGTCGGTAACCGGTAGAAACTCCCTCTATACCAGTTTGTCGGTAACCGGTAGAAACTCCCTCTATAGGAGCGTGTCGGTAACCGGTAGAAACTCCCTCTATAGGAGCGTGTCTGTAACCGGTAGAAACTCCCTCTATAGGAGCGTGTCGGTAACCGGTAGAAACTCCCTCTATAGGAGCGTATCGGTAACCGGTAGAAACTCCCTCTATACCAGCGTGTCGGTAACCGGTAGAAACTCCCTCTATAGGAGCGTGTCGGTAACCGGTAGAAACTCCCTCTATAGGAGCGTATCGGTAACCGGTAGAAACTCCCTCTATACCAGCGTGTCGGTAACCGGTAGAAACTCCCTCTATAGGAGCGTGTCGGTAACCGGTAGAAACTCCCTCTATAGGAGCGTGTCGGTAACCGGTAGAAACTCCCTCTATAGGAGCGTGTCGGTAACCGGTAGAAACTCCCTCTATAGGAGCGTGTCTGTAACCGGTAGAAACTCCCTCTATACCAGCGTGTCGGTAACCGGTAGAAACTCCCTCTATAGGAGCGTGTCGGTAACCGGTAGAAACTCCCTCTATAGGAGCGTGTCTGTAACCGGTAGAAACTCCCTCTATAGGAGCGTGTCGGTAACCGGTAGAAACTCCCTCTATACCAGCGTATCGGTAACCGGTAGAAACTCCCTCTATACCAGCGTGTCTGTAACCGGTAGAAACTCCCTCTATACCAGCGTGTCTGTAACCGGTAGAAACTCCCTCTATACCAGCGTGTCTGTAACCGGTAGAAACTCCCTCTATAGGAGCGTGTCGGTAACCGGTAGAAACTCCCTCTATAGGAGCGTGTCTGTAACCGGTAGAAACTCCCTCTATAGGAGCGTGTCGGTAACCGGTAGAAACTCCCTCTATAGGAGCGTGTCTGTAACCGGTAGAAACTCCCTCTATAGGAGCGTGTCGGTAACCGGTAGAAACTCCCTCTATAGGAGCGTGTCTGTAACCGGTAGAAACTCCCTCTATACCAGCGTGTCGGTAACCGGTAGAAACTCCCTCTATAGGAGCGTGTCTGTAACCGGTAGAAACTCCCTCTATAGGAGCGTGTCGGTAACCGGTAGAAACTCCCTCTATACCAGCGTGTCGGTAACCGGTAGAAACTCCCTCTATAGGAGCGTGTCGGTAACCGATAGAAACTCCCTCTATAGGAGCGTGTCGGTAACCGGTAGAAACTCCCTCTATACGAGCGTGTCTGTAACCGGTAGAAACTCCCTCTATAGGAGCGTGTCGGTAACCGGTAGAAACTCCCTCTATAGGAGCGTGTCGGTAACCGGTAGAAACTCCCTCTATAGGAGCGTGTCTGTAACCGGTAGAAACTCCCTCTATAGGAGCGTGTCGGTAACCGGTAGAAACTCCCTCTATAGGAGCGTGTCTGTAACCGGTAGAACCTCCCTCTATACCAGCGTGTCGGTAACCGGTAGAAACTCCCTCTATAGGAGCGTGTCTGTAACCGGTAGAAACTCCCTCTATAGGAGCGTGTCTGTAACCGGTAGAAACTCCCTCTATACCAGCGTATCGGTAACCGGTAGAAACTCCCTCTATAGGAGCGTGTCGGTAACCGGTAGAAACTCCCTCTATAGGAGCGTGTCGGTAACCGGTAGAAACTCCCTCTATAGGAGCGTGTCGGTAACCGGTAGAAACTCCTTCTATAGGAGCGTGTCTGTAACCGGTAGAAACTCCCTCTATACCAGCGTGTCGGTAACCGGTAGAAACTCCCTCTATAGGAGCGTGTCTGTAACCGGTAGAAACTCCCTCTATACCAGCGTATCGGTAACCGGTAGAAACTCCCTCTATAGGAGCGTGTCTGTAACCGGTAGAAACTCCCTCTATACCAGCGTGTCTGTAACCGGTAGAAACTCCCTCTATAGGAGCGTGTCTGTAACCGGTAGAAACTCACTCTATAGGAGCGTGTCTGTAACCGGTAGAAACTCCCTCTATAGGAGCGTGTCTGTAACCGGTAGAAACTCCCTCTATAGGAGCGTGTCTGTAACCGGTAGAAACTCCCTCTATACGAGCGTGTCAGTAACCGGTAGAAACTCCCTCTATACCAGCGTGTCTGTAACCGGTAGAAACTCCCTCTATAGGAGCGTGTTGGTAACCGGTAGAAACTCCCTCTATAGGAGCGTATCGGTAACCGGTAGAAACTCCCTCTATACCAGCGTGTCGGTAACCGGTAGAAACTCCCTCTATAGGAGCGTGTCGGTAACCGGTAGAAACTCCCTCTATAGGAGCGTATCGGTAACCGGTAGAAACTCCCTCTATACCAGCGTGTCGGTAACCGGTAGAAACTCCCTCTATAGGAGCGTGTCGGTAACCGGTAGAAACTCCCTCTATAGGAGCGTGTCTGTAACCGGTAGAAACTCCCTCTATACCAGCGTGTCGGTAACCGGTAGAAACTCCCTCTATACCAGCGTGTCTGTAACCGGTAGAAACTCCCTCTATAGGAGCGTGTCGGTAACCGGTAGAAACTCCCTCTATAGGAGCGTGTCGGTAACCGGTAGAAACTCCCTCTATAGGAGCGTGTCTGTAACCGGTAGAAACTCCCTCTATACCAGCGTGTCTGTAACCGGTGGAAACTCCCTCTATAGGAGCGTGTCGGTAACCGGTAGAAACTCCCTCTATACCAGCGTGTCTGTAACCGGTAGAAACTCCCTCTATACCAGCGTGTCTGTAACCGGTAGAAACTCCCTCTATAGGAGCGTGTCGGTAACCGGTAGAAACTCCCTCTATACCAGGGTATCGGTAACCGGTAGAAACTCCCTCTATACCAGCGTGTCTGTAACCGGTAGAAACTCCCTCTATACCAGCGTGTCTGTAACCGGTAGAAACTCCCTCTATACCAGCGTGTCTGTAACCGGTAGAAACTCCCTCTATAGGAGCGTGTCTGTAACCGGTAGAAACTCCCTCTATACCAGCGTGTCGGTAACCGGTAGAAACTCCCTCTATAGGAGCGTGTCGGTAACCGGTAGAAACTCCCTCTATCGGAGCGTGTCGGTAACCGGTAGAAACTCCCTCTATACGATCGTGTCTGTAACCGGTAGAAACTCCCTCTATAGGAGCGTGTCGGTAACCGGTAGAAACTCCCTCTATAGGAGCGTGTCGGTCACCGGTAGAAACTCCCTCTATAGGAGCGTGTCGGTCACCGGTAGAAACTCCCTCTATAGGAGCGTGTCGGTCACCGGTAGAAACTCCCTCTATAGGAGCGTGTCTGTAACCGGTAGAAACTCCCTCTATAGGAGCGTGTCGGTAACCGGTAGAAACTCCCTCTATAGGAGCGTGTCTGTAACCGGTAGAAACTCCCTCTATAGGAGCGTGTCTGTAACCGGTAGAAACTCCCTCTATACCAGCGTGTCGGTAACCGGTAGAAACTCCCTCTATAGGAGCGTGTCTGTAACCGGTAGAAACTCCCTCTATACCAGCGTATCGGTAACCGGTAGAAACTCCCTCTATAGGAGCGTGTCGGTAACCGGTAGAAACTCCCTCTATAGGAGGGTGTCGGTAACCGGTAGAAACTCCCTCTATAGGAGCGTGTCGGTAACCGGTAGAAACTCCCTCTATAGGAGCGTGTCGGTAACCGGTAGAAACTCCCTCTATAGGAGCGTGTCGGTAACCGGTAGAAACTCCCTCTATAGGAGCGTATCGGTAACCGGTAGAAACTCCCTCTATAGGAGCGTGTCTGTAACCGGTAGAAACTCCCTCTATAGGAGCGTGTCTGTAACCGGTAGAAACTCCCTCTATACCAGCGTGTCTGTAACCGGTAGAAACTCCCTCTATAGGAGCGTGTCTGTAACCGGTAGAAACTCCCTCTATAGGAGCGTGTCGGTAACCGGTAGAAACTCCCTCTATAGGAGCGTGTCGGTAACCGGTAGAAACTCCCTCTATACCAGCTTGTCGGTAACCGGTAGAAACTCCCTCTATAGGAGCGTGTCGGTAACCGGTAGAAACTCCCTCTATACCAGCGTGTCGGTAACCGGTAGAAACTCCCTCTATAGGAGCGTGTCGGTAACCGGTAGAAACTCCCTCTATACCAGCTTGTCGGTAACCGGTAGAAACTCCCTCTATACGAGCGTGTCGGTAACCGGTAGAAACTCCCTCTATAGGAGCGTGTCTGTAACCGGTAGAAACTCCCTCTATACGAGCGTGTCGGTAACCGGTAGAAACTCCCTCTATAGGAGCGTGTCGGTAACCGGTAGAAACTCCCTCTATAGGAGCGTGTCGGTAACCGGTAGAAACTCCCTCTATAGGAGCGTGTCTGTAACCGGTAGAAACTCCCTCTATACCAGCGTGTCGGTAACCGGTAGAAACTCCCTCTATACCAGCGTGTCGGTAACCGGTAGAAACTCCCTCTATAGGAGCGTGTCGGTAACCGGTAGAAACTCCCTCTATAGGAGCGTGTCGGTAACCGGTAGAAACTCCCTCTATAGGAGCGTGTCGGTAACCGGTAGAAACTCCCTCTATACCAGCGTGTCGGTAACCGGTAGAAACTCCCTCTATACGAGCGTGTCTGTAACCGGTAGAAACTCAAACATATTAAAGTTAAACCAACACAACAACCTTAATGACCCCGCCCAGCCGGGGGTGGTTTAGTCACCGACCATGACACGCTTTACCTGCCATCATCAATGTCAGAGCCATTAAGAAAACAATTATCTGTGTGTAATAAAAATAGATCTGTATGTTCCTTAGTCCACAGATGGGGATGGACAGGAACATAAAGAGATGGAGATAGTTGTCATAGCCCTAAACTGGATGTCGGTGACAGGGGTAAAGGTCACACACAAAAAAAAAAAAAAAAAAGTGTCTAGTGTCTACGACAAGTCAGGGGTCATGACAACTGGCTTAGAACAGTAGGCTGCGTTTACGTGTCTGAACTTTGACCCAGACGTTGAGAACAAAATGGTCACCTCTCATCGGTCTGATAAACAGGCGGAAAAGTCAGACTGTGTTACTCAACGGTTTTACGCTGTTAGAGTGATGTCACACTGATGACATTACATCACAGCACACAACCTTCTATTCAGATGTGTGTGTGTGTGTGTGTGTGTCTGTCTGTGTGTGTGTGTGTGTGTGTGTCTGTGAGTGTGTGTGTGTGTGCGTCTGTGTGCG
>NC_074684.1:44579976-44604976 GCF_029448725.1 Salvelinus fontinalis | reverse complement strand
ACCACCACTATAACTGTCCTCTGGTCAGATCTAACCACATTACACCACCACTATAACTGTCCTCTGGTCAGATCTAACCACATTACACCACCACTATAACTGTCCTCTGGTCAGATCTAACCACATTACACCACCACTATAACTGTCCTCTGGTCAGATCTAACCACATTACACCACCACTATAACTGTCCTCTGGTCAGATCTAACCACATTACACCACCACTATAACTGTCCTCTGGTCAGATCTAACCACATTACACCACCACTATAACTGTCCTCTGGTCAGATCTAACCACATTACACTATAACTGTCCTCTGGTCAGACCTAACCACATTACACCACCACTATAACTGTCCTCTGGTCAGATCTAACCACATTACACTATAACTGTCCTCTGGTCAGATCTAACCACATTACACTATAACTGTCCTCTGGTCAGATCTAACCACATTACACCACCACTATAACTGTCCTCTGGTCAGATCTAACCACATTACACTATAACTGTCCTCTGGTCAGATCTAACCACATTACACCACCACTATAACTGTCCTCTGGTCAGATCTAACCACATTACACCACCACTATAACTGTCCTCTGGTCAGATCTAACCACATTACACCACCACTATAACTGTCCTCTGGTCAGATCTAACCACATTACACTATAACTGTCCTCTGGTCAGATCTAACCACATTACACCACCACTATAACTGTCCTCTGGTCAGATCTAACCACATTACACCACCACTATAACTGTCCTCTGGTCAGATCTAACCACATTACACCACCACTATAACTGTCCTCTGGTCAGATCTAACCACATTACACCACCACTATAACTGTCCTCTGGTCAGATCTAACCACATTACACCACCACTATAACTGTCCTCTGGTCAGATCTAACCACATTACACCACCACTATAACTGTCCTCTGGTCAGATCTAACCACATTACACCACCACTATAACTGTCCTCTGGTCAGATCTAACCACATTACACCACCACTATAACTGTCCTCTGGTCAGATCTAACCACATTACACCACCACTATAACTGTCCTCTGGTCAGATCTAACCACATTACACCACCACTATAACTGTCCTCTGGTCAGATCTAACCACATTACACTATAACTGTCCTCTGGTCAGACCTAACCACATTACACCACCACTATAACTGTCCTCTGGTCAGATCTAACCACATTACACCACCACTATAACTGTCCTCTGGTCAGATCTAGCCACATTACACTATAACTGTCCTCTGGTCAGATCTAACCACATTACACCACCACTATAACTGTCCTCTGGTCAGATCTAACCACATTACACTATAACTGTCCTCTGGTCAGATCTAACCACATTACACTATAACTGTCCTCTGGTCAGATCTAACCACATTACACTATAACTGTCCTCTGGTCAGATCTAACCACATTACACTATAACTGTCCTCTGGTCAGACCTAACCACATTACACCACCACTATAACTGTCCTCTGGTCAGATCTAACCACATTACACCACCACTATAACTGTCCTCTGGTCAGATCTAACCACATTACACCACCACTATAACTGTCCTCTGGTCAGATCTAACCACATTACACCACCACTATAACTGTCCTCTGGTCAGATCTAACCACATTACACCACCACTATAACTGTCCTCTGGTCAGATCTAACCACATTACACCACCACTATAACTGTCCTCTGGTCAGATCTAACCACATTACACCACCACTATAACTGTCCTCTGGTCAGATCTAACCACATTACACCACCACTATAACTGTCCTCTGGTCAGATCTAACCACATTACACCACCACTATAACTGTCCTCTGGTCAGATCTAACCACATTACACCACCACTATAACTGTCCTCTGGTCAGATCTAACCACATTACACCACCACTATAACTGTCCTCTGGTCAGATCTAACCACATTACACTATAACTGTCCTCTGGTCAGATCTAACCACATTACACTATAACTGTCCTCTGGTCAGACCTGAGTCAAATACACATCCAACGTTGCGTTTGATTCATGCATTTGAAATACACAGAGTAAACCAGACATTAGGAACACCTTCCTAATATTGAGTTGGACCCCCCTCCACCCCCCCACCCTTTTTGCCCTCAGAAACGGCTCGAATTTTTCGGGGCGTGGACTCTACAAGGTGTCGAAAGCGTTCCACAGGGATGCTGGCCCATGTTGTCTCCAATGTTTCCCACAGTTGTGTCGAGTTGGCTGGATGTCCTTTTGGGTGGTGGACCATTCTTGATACACACGGGAAACTGTTGAGCATGAAAAACCCAGCAGCGTTGCAGTTCTTGACTCAAACCGGTGCACCTGGCACCTACTACCAAACCCCGTTCAAAGGCACTTACATATTTTGTCTTGCCCATACACCCTCTGAATGACACACATACACAATCCATGTCTTAATTGTCTCAAGGCTTAAAAATCATTATTTAACCCGTCTCCTCCCCTTCATCTACACCGATTGAAGTGGATTTAACAAGTGACATCAATAAGAGATCATAGCTTTCACCTGGATTCACCTGGCCAGTCTGTGTCATGGAAAGAGCAGGTGTTCCTAATATATTGTCCACTCAGTGTAGGTTTGATGATACGTGTTATGTGTGATAGTGTATTTTTTTTTACCATGGAGCAACATTCTGGCCTGGTGATTGTCCTGCACCCCACAGGGCAAAGTGTTGTTGTGGCCTTGTGGAACCATGATGTTGTGTCCTTCTGACCGTGGGACCATGGCATTGGGTCCGGTCGACATCTGTGTAGACCTGTCCCGGGTGTCCCCTCTGTCCCTGGTGTCTCTGGACCCTCTGCTGTCCCTGGTGTGGAACTTGATGTCCCTGAAGCGGATGCCCCAGCACTGTGAGGCAGGAAGAGACATGTCCTCCTCCTCATCATCCATTGGGACCCTCAGCGGTAGTCTCCCTACAGGAGAGAGGAGCACTTTAGGACAGGGTGTGTGTGTGATATAAAGGTCCTCCTCCTCATTAATCAGGAGCCTCAGCACTAGTCTCCCTACAAGAGAGAGACATGGGGGGGGGACTTTAGTGTCTGTGACAGAGACATGGGGGGGAACTTTAGTGTCTGTGACAGAGACATGGGGGGGAACTTTAGTGTCTGTGACAGAGACATGGGGGGGAACTTTAGTGTCTGTGACAGAGACATGGGGGGGAACTTTAGTGTCTGTGACAGAGACATGGGGGGGAACTTTAGTGTCTGTGACAGAGACATGGGGGGGAACTTTAGTGTCTGTGACAGAGACATGGGGGGGAGCTTTAGTGTCTGTGACAGAGACATGGGGGGGTAACTTTAGTGTCTGTGACAGAGACATGGGGGGGGGGGGACATTTAGTGTCTGTAACAGAGACATGGGGGGGGGGGACTTTAGTGTCTGTGACAGAGACATGGGGGGGAACTTTAGTGTCTGTGACAGAGACATGGGGGGACTTTAGTGTCTGTGACAGAGACATGGGGGGGGGACTTTAGTGTCTGTGACAGAGACATGGGGGGGGGACTTTAGTGTCTGTGACAGAGACATGGGGGGGGACTTTAGTGTCTGTGACAGAGACATGGGGGGGACCTTTAGTGTCTGTGACAGAGACATGGGGGGGAACTTTAGTGTCTGTGACAGAGACATGGGGGGAACTTTAGTGTCTGTGACAGAGACATGGGGGGGAACTTTAGTGTCTGTGACAGAGACATGGGGGGGAACTTTAGTGTCTGTGACAGAGACATGGGGGGGGAACTTTAGTGTCTGTGACAGAGACATGGGGGGGGGACTTTAGTGTCTGTGACAGAGACATGGGGGGGGACTTTAGTGTCTGTGACAGAGACATGGGGGGGAACTTTAGTGTCTGTGACAGAGACATGGGGGGGGGACTTTAGTGTCTGTGACAGAGACATGGGGGGGAACTTTAGTGTCTGTGACAGAGACATGGGGGGGGACTTTAGTGTCTGTGACAGAGACATGGGGGGGGGACTTTAGTGTCTGTGACAGAGACATGGGGGGGGGGACTTTAGTGTCTGTGACAGAGACATGGGGGGGAACATGGAGTTACTGTAAATCACGTGGAACTTAACTTTGGCGACCAGCAATTCTTGATAACAAAATGGCTCAATAGCAATCAAAGCATTAGTTCTAAAAGAGCTGCTGAACTTGAGGAAGTGGACTTGACGGAATTATTCATCATTAGACATTCATAACAGGTGCAAAAACACCTGGTGATGTGTGGTAATACCACACCACAATCACTTATACCACACCACAAAAACACCACCATTTCTCAAAGCCAGTTTAAATGAGCCTGATTCCTGGAGTTTGTGAGCATTCCCAGTGTATGGGGACCTAGCATAAGCCTGGAAAGGCTGCTCTCAATATGCCATCGCTCATTACACACACACACACACACACACACACACACACACACACACACACACACACACACACACACACACACACACACACACACACACACACACACACACACACACACTGTGTGAATTGAGCAGAGCTGTTTCTGATAAAAGTGTGAGCCAACAATAGAGTGCCAACAGATCTGGCCCACTTAACGCTCCCTAACGCTCCCTTTACCAGGGTGAAACCAGAGTTCCTGCTAAAACTCCAAGCGTCCGCCACACGAAAGCCACAAGCTTCCTGGAGCGGAAAGAAAAACAAAACAAGTTTCACTGCACACTCCCTCGCTCTTTCCCTCCCTCTCCCTCTCTCTCCCCCCCTCCCTCCCTCTCCCTCCCTCTCTCTCCCTCCCCCTCCCTCTCTCCCACCCTCTCTCCCTCTCTCTCCCTCCCCCTCCCTCTCGCTCCCCCCACTCCCTCGCTCTCCCCCCCCCCCCCCCCCCCCCCACCCCCCTATACGGTAAAAAGTCCCGTAAAATGTAGCTCAGATACATCATATAGATACATTTGCATCTTTGCTCAAATGCATGTAACGCCTGACAACAATTCCAGAAATGCCTGGTTATGACATCTAGTCGACAGGGTGACCAAAGTGGTTCCTAAATCGGCTTCTTAAAATGACTCTTTACATATGGATACATGGAGATCACGTTCTGGTCACCATGACAACACTGAGACGGACAACAAAGACAGACAACACTGAGACGGACAACACTGAAACAACACTGAGACAGACAACACTGAGACAGACAACACTGAGACAGACAACACTGAGACAGACAACACTGAGACAGACAACACTGAGACAGACAACACTGAGACAGACACCACTGAGACAACACTGAGACGGACACCACTGAGACGGACACCACTGAGACGGACACCACTGAGACGGACACCACTGAGACGGACAACACTGAGACAACACTGAGACGGACAACACTGAGACGGACACCACTGAGACGGACACCACTGAGACGGACACCACTGAGACGGACACCACTGAGACAGGCACCACTGAGACGGACACCACTGAGACGGACACCACTGAGACGGACAACACTGAGACGGACAACACTGAGACGGACAACACCGAGACGGACAACACCGAGACAGACAACACCGAGACAGACAACACTGAGACAGACAACACTGAGACGGACAACACTGAGACGGACAACACTGAGACGGACAACACTGAGACGGACAACACTGAGACGGACAACACTGAGACGGACAACACTGAGACGGACAACACTGAGACAGACAACACTGAGACAGACAACACTGAGACAGACAACACTGAGACAGACAACACTGAGACAGACAACACTGAGACAGACAACACTGAGACGGACAACACTGAGACGGACACCACTGAGACGGACACCACTGAGACGGACAACACTGAGACAACACTGAGACGGACAACACTGAGACAGACAACAGTGATATTATTTAAAATTGTGTCTGTGAGTGACATTTTTATTTATTTTTTATTTCCCCAAATGTTTTAGATTCTGTCATAAAGATGTTCAACGTCATTTTCTGTTGTTGTTTTGTTCCATCTTGTAAAATATATACCAACATGCATAAAAAAAATAAAAAAAATACATTTAAATGTATGGCAAACAAAAAGAATTGGCCAAATCATATCGTAATGATTTTTTTTTTTTATTACAATACGATTTGGCCAATTATTTTTGTTTGCCATACATTTAAATTTAATTTATTTTGTATTTTTTATGCATGTTGGTATATATTTTACAAGACATGGTCACTCTGTGCAGTGTTTCAGCTGGATACCTTGCTTTGGCAGGGTGGTGGCCCAGAGTTACCGTAATGCGTACTTAGGCAAATGATACCCGATGAAGCACTACTAGGCACTTTCCTATGGTATGCTTCAGCAAGTGTAACTTCAGATACTTTCAGATACTATGAACATGGTTACACACACACACACACACACACACACACACACACACACACACACACACACACACACACACACACACACACACACACAAACACAAACACAAACACAAACACAAACGCGCGTGACAGGCATGCCAACTTCTACTGCATGGTCACAGGGGCTGAGACTGCAGAGGAGAGTAGTTCCCTCTGCTGTTCAATCTGTGCACTGGGCCCTCTTCCACATCTCTCTCCCTTTCTCGCTCTCTCTGTCTTCCACATCTCTCTCTCTCTTTCTCTCTCTCTCTGTCATCCACATCTCTCTCTCTCTCTGTCTTCCACATCTCTCTCCCTTTCTCTCTCTCTCTGTCATCCACATCTCTCTCTCTCTCTGTCTTCCACATCTCTCTCTCTCTCTGTCTTCCACATCTCTCTCCCTTTCTCACTCTCTCTGTCTTCCACATCTCTCTCTCTCTTTCTCTCTGTCTTCCACATCTCTCTCCCTTTCTCTCTCTCTCTGTCTTCCACATCTCTCTCCCTTTCTCACTCTCTCTGTCTTCCACATCTCTCTCTCTTTCTCGCTCTGTCTTCCACATCTCTCTCCCTTTCTCGCTCTCTCTGTCTTCCACATCTCTCTCCCTTTCTCACTCTGTCTTCCACATCTCTCTCCCTTTCTCGCTCTCTCTGTCTTCCACATCTCTCTCCCTTTCTCTCTCACTCTGTCTTCCACATCTCTCCCTTTCTCGCTGTCTCTGTCTTCCACATCTCTCTCCCTTTCTCACTGTCTCTGTCTTCCACATCTCTCTCTCTCTTTTTCACTCTCTCTGTGTTCCACATCTCTCTCCCTTTCTCTCTGTGTTCCACATCTCTCTCCCTTTCTCTCTGTGTTCCACATCTCTCCCTTTCCCATTCTCTCTGTCTTTCACATCTCTCTCCCTTTCTAGCTGCCTTCCACATCTCTCTCTCTTTTTCTCGCTCTCTCTGTCTTCCACATCTCTCTCCCTTTCTCGCTCTCTCTGTCTTCCACATCTCTCTCCCTTTCTCTCTCTCTCTTTCTTCCACATCTCTCTCCCTTTCTCTCTCTCTCTGTCTTCCACATCTCACTCTCTTTCTCGCTCTCTCTGTCTTCCACATCTCTCTCGTTCACACTCTCTCTGTCTTCCACATCTCTCTGTCTCTTCCACGTCTTTATTGCCAGAAGGTAAAGGCACAAGGTGGGCTGTATGCCCAGGCACCTGCTGTTGTGACAGGCTATGGGAGAATGCGGTAAAACAGCATCATTGGCACAGCCTGTCTAAATGTGTGTATTTTCTAATTACCATGAAATTGTTAAAAAAATAAAAAGATAATTCCTAATCATGTCTAATTATTGGATATGAAATAGGTTACAATCTAAAAAAAATGTCTGTTAATAACGTTTTTCTTCATAATTCAAAGTCATCCTAGAAATCAGGGTGAATTTGGGGGCATGTGGTGCTAGTCTGGGGAACCACATTAGCCTACATTCATCTGTTGAGGCAACCTGGACTCAGGGGTAGACGTAACATAGTAAATGTATATCCGGTACACTCAAATTAGTATGATATGTTACATTTCGTATAGTATGTATTCATTTGTGGATGTCCATTACCCATTAAGTAGATGTTACGAATTACAATTTGTTATGATATGTTACTAATGGCAAAATCGTACAATACGAATTTGGAAACGTACGATATGCTACAAATTCCAATTTGTTGTGGCTAATGTTAGCTAGGTGGCTAAAGCTAACATTAGCTAACATGCTAAATAGTTGCTAAGTAGCTAAAAAAGTAGTAAGTAGTTTCAAAGTTGCTAATTATATATATATTTTTTTAAATGTTGAACGTGATAAAATTTGAACACACAAACTTTGGCTTGCTAGACATTAGCGTTACATGCTTACCCATCCACCCCAACGTACTACACTACTTGTGTTTTTGCTTATTCGGGTTGGGATGAGTACAAACACATTGACACATTGAACAAACAATGGTCTGATGCATTGCACTATAGTGTTTCTAGCTCACACCAGTATTTTCAGCGCACTATATCATACTCATTTGAGTGTCCCGGATGTATGTTTACTATGTTATGTACATTTACGTAATTTAGTTGACGCTCTTATCCATAGGGACTTACAGGAGCAATTTAGGGTACAAGTGACTTGCTGAAGGGCACATCAACAGATTCCCCCCTCTAGTCGGCTCAGAGATTCGAACCAAGCTCTTAACCGCGATGCTCCCTGCCGCCCCACATGTCTAGTCTGTGAGACCAGGCCGGTTGAGGTTCGCGTGGCAGACAGGCTGCCGTGGGCCATCACTCTGGCAAGTAAACAAACCGTTTATGGTTCTGAGTGCGAAGCAAACTGCAAATATGTTATAACGTGATACTGACGTACGATAAACATAGTGTCGTGATTTAGCTTTGAACATTGTAGCGAAAACAATGAATGACAGTGAATGACTTGCGGCACACTCTTGAAAGTACACACACACACACTGCAACGGTTAATGATGAGGAAAACGTCATTAATTTATCCCCTGCCGCGACATCAGTCCCATCTCAATTTGATATCAGTCGCGCGAGTTGGGACGTCCAACTCCCTTGTTGTCGGGTTTTTATCAATTCCAGACATAACTCCAAAACATTCTTACTAAATGTGAATCCACAGCACAAAATAATGTAATCTAAAATCGTATTTTTCTAAACAACAGTGATGTGTAGAAACAAGCGGAACAACCGATCCGAACTTTCATTCTATTCAGTCACTCAATCAATTAATTATCCACCAAAATAGGCTAATTTTCATTGATTCAAAAATGCATTAATTAAATCCTTTAATTAAAGGCCCTCCTTGATTGCGCTGCCTGGAGGCTATTTTACTGTAAACAGAAAGCGGTTGACAGACAATCCATCACACACACACACACACACACACACACACACACACACACACACACACACACACACACACACACACACACACACACACACACACACACAACCCGATGACCGGGCATTTTCACCGCATTTGTTTACAAACTGGGTGACCCGGCATCGCACTGACAACTTCAACCAAAATATACAAATGTAATTTTATAAACAACCTTACAAACTGAATCATATGTAGGACTCACCGCCAAAATGTAAGTTACTTCCGTTGTGATTGGTGGTATCTTGTCAACTTGCCGTTAGTGATTCTCCAGAATTGAACAGAGCTCTGTATCCTTCAACCTCTTGCATTACAGTCTCTCAGATGAATGTTTGCAGTTTCTGTACAAGTGTTTTTTCTCTCTCTGTCAAGTACCAGTGAGAAATCGGTCCGCCCAGACAAGGCGAAAAAAATATGTAAATAAAATCTCTTAAAGTGACAGTCCATCAATTTGTTGGTCTGCCTTGCCATCACGCAAAACCCAATGTCAATATAAACACTATTTCGTGATTTATTAGCTTTCTTACATATTATTATTAGTATTTCATTTAACCTTTTTTTTAACTAGGCAAGTCAGTTAAGAACTTAAGAACAAATTCTTATTTACAATGACAGCCTAGGAACAGTGGGTTAATTGCCTTGTTCAAGGGGCAGAATGACAGATTATTGTGGAGCTTGCAAAGCAAAATCTCCCAGTTACAACTTCAACATACATCTTCTTATTATTATTCTGTAGCACTCAACTCCTATAATGTTTAGGCTGAAATGTTTAAAACTGTTTAATATCTTTTATACTTTTCAAGTTATTCATTTAGTTTTGTCCTTTTTTTTGGTCAATCTTCATTCACTGTCACGGCATTTCCTCGACATTCTAAAGCTCCCCATTGCGACTTCGTCACTTCCAACATGCCATTCACTGTAAATGCAATAACGCAAACATGACACACAAATCAGTGAACTCTGACCCCTTTGCAACAACTTAGACTAAAAAGGTAGAGCAATACGACATCTTCGTCTACTTCTCTGCTATTCAAATGTTGTCACGGAACAACAATATCTGCAACGATATCAAACGAAACCGTTGTTTTCGTAACCCGCAGCAACAACATTTCTTAACCATTTTTAATTTTTTTGCAAACAACTGCCGTTTTGAACATTTCCCTAACAAGTTAGGCAACTTTTTTACATTTAGTCCACTACCACAAAAGTATTTTTTTAAAGAGCTTTATAAAGCCCCACAACTTATAAACTTACAATCAAATGATTATTATTATTCCGCTCCCACTCTAGAGCTTAAACGTTTTAATGTATTGACATGAAACCAAATGTCCAGACCGTCCCAACTCAGAATGCTTGAGAAAATATTTTTGAAAGCATTTATACTTTTTGAACTATACAGATATTTCAATGAGCCCCCAATGCATTTCAATGGGGGGAAAAAGGCTATAGAGTTGAATGGTATATTAAAAAAAATATATATATACATCTAGACCTATCTCCTATTTCACCGTTTAAGTTATCAGCTCCAAACCATTGTGCAGATGTTAAGACTGGCCTAATTTAGATTGGTCGTCAAATTAGTTTTTAATATTATGTATACTTTTTGAACTATAACGCTTTAAATTTGCATAAATTAAGCTGAGTTTAAATAACGTGAATACAGGGGTAGCTTTTCCAAATGGTCCTGCTCCTTGGCCAATTAAGCTACAAGACCAACGTGAAAACATTCAGGCTATTCCAACGTCAAATTCGAAACAAACTTTTATCAACTATAACTTTATAAATGTCCATAAAATAATTAAACAACGGTAACTCTTGAACCGTTCAAGCAAGAGACACCAAACACGTTTTCACATGGTTTAGGCAAACCTAACTTCAAAATCTTTTGAAAATTTATCAACTATAACTATATAAATGTGCTTACATTTGCATAATATAACTTAACAACAATAACTCTTCAGCCTTTCAAGCTTGAGACACCAAACCAACTTAAACATTTTCAGGCTATCCTAACTTCCAATTCTTAAAAACGTTGATCAACTATAACTATATAAATCTGCATAAACTTGAAAAATTTGAATAAAATAACTTGCCAAAAGTAACTCTTGAACCGTTCGAGCTAAAGACACCGAACAAGCTTTTTCATGTTCAGGCTATTTAGTACATTCAAAAACGTTTATAAACACATTTATAAACCGTGGTATTGACCATGAATTAGCCTAAAACCTCATAGATTCAATAAAAAAAATAAGAAAAGTGGCAGACATTTTAAATGCTGCCGTTCTTTAACTATTTCAGCTACGAGCATTAAAACAACATTACGATTTAAAAAACTCTGAAACAAGCTAGCAAGCACACTTTCACTAGTAACCCTGCTATTGGCCCAATATGAATCATTCACTAGTAACCCTGCTATTGGCCCAATATGAATCATTCACTAGTAACCCTGCTATTGGCCCAATATGAATCATTCACTAGTAACCCTGCTATTGGCCCAATATGAATCATTCACTAGTAACCCTGCTATTGGCCCAATATGAATCATTCACTAGTAACCCTGCTATTGGCCCAATATGAATCATTCACTAGTAACCCTGCTATTGGCCCAATATGAATCATTCACTAGTAACCCTGCTATTGGCCCAATATGAATCATTTACTAGTAACCCTGCTATTGGCCCAATATGAATAATTCACTAGTAACCCTGCTATTGGCCCAATATGAATAATTCACTAGTAACCCTGCTATTGGCCCAATATGAATAATTCACTAGTAACCCTTAAGGTCCACAAGAACACAGTGGCCTCCATCGTTCTTAAATGTAAGACGTTTGGAACCACCAAGACTCTTCCTAGAGCTGGCCGCACTCAGGACCTCAATCTGGGGCGAAGGTTCACCTTCCAGCAGGACAACGACCCTAATAACACAGCCAAGACAACCAGGAGATGCTTCGGGACAAGTCTCTGAATGTCGTTGAGTGGCCCAGCCAGAGCCCGGACTTGAACCCCATCGAACATCTCTGTAGAGACCTGAAAATAGCTGTGCAGCGACGCTCCCCATCCAACTTGACAGAGCTTGAGATGATCTGCAGAAAAGAATGGGAGAAACTCCCCAAATACAGGTGTGCCAAACTTGTTGCGTCATACCCGAAGAAGACTCGAGACTGTAATCACTGCCAAAGGTGCTTTAACAATTTACTGGACAAAGGGTCTGAATGCTTATGTAAATTTGTTTTTTAAGTATCTTTTAAAAATATAAATGAGCAGAAATGTCAAAAAAATGTTTTTTCTTTGATATTATGGGGTATTGTGTGTAGATTGATAAGGGAAAAACATGATTTAATCCATTTTGGAATAAGGCTGTAACGTAACAAAATGTGTAAAAAGTCAAGGGGTCTGAATACTTTCCAAATGCATACAGTATTACAGTAATAAACAACACAGAGACCTGAACACAGTATATTCTCCTCCTGGTACCAACAACACAGAGACATAAACACTGTATCTTCTCCTCCTGGTACCAACAACACATCTTCTCCTCCAGGAGTATCTTCTCCTGGTACCAACAACACAGAGACATTAACACAGTATTTTCTCCTCCTGGCACCAACAACACAGAGACATAAACACAGTATCTTCTTCTCCTGGTACCAACAACACAGATACATAAACACTGTATCTTCTCCTACTGGTACCAACAACAGAGACATAAACACAGTATCTTTTCCTCCTGGTACCAACAACACAGAGACATAAACACAGTATCTTCTCCTCCTGGTACCAACAACACAGATACATAAACACTGTATCTTCTTCTCCTGGTACCAACAACACAGAGACATAAACACTGTATCTTCTCCTACTGGTACCAACAACAGAGACATAAACACAGTATATTCTCCTCCTGGTACCAACAACACAGAGACATAAACACAGTATCTTCTCCTCCTGGTACCAACAACACAGAGACATAAACACAGTATCTTCTCCTCCTGGTACCAACAACACAGAGACATAAACACAGTATCTTCTTCTCCTGGTACCAACAACACAGATACATAAACACTGTATCTTCTCCTGGTACCAACAACACAGAGACATAAACACAGTATCTTCTCCTCCTGGTACCAACAACACAGAGACATAAACACAGTATCTTCTCCTTGTACCAACAACACAGAGACATAAACACAGTATCTTCTCCTGGTACCAACAACACAGAGACATAAACACAGTATCTTCTCCTGGTACCAACAACACAGAGACATAAACACAGTATCTACTTCTCCTGGTACCAACAACACAGAGACATAAACACAGTATCTTCTCCTCCTGGTACCAACAACACAGAGACATAAACACAGTATCTTCTCCTCCTGGTACCAACAACACAGAGACATAAACACAGTATCTTCTCCTCCTGGTACCAACAACACAGAGACATAAACACAGTATCTTCTCCTGGTACCAACAACACAGAGACATAAACACTGTATCTTCTCCTCCTGGTACCAACAACACAGAGACCTGAACACAGTATCTTCTCCTGGTACCAACAACACAGAGACATAAACACTGTATCTTCTCCTCCTGGTACCAACAACACAGAGACATAAACACAGTATCTTCTCCTCCTGGTACCAACAACACAGAGACATAAACACTGTATCTTCTTCTCCTGGTACCAACAACACAGAGACATTAACACAGTCTCCCCTCCTGGTACCAACAACACAGAGACATTAACACAGTATCTCCTCCTGGTATCAACAACACAGAGACATTAACACAGTATCTTCTCCTGGTACCAACAACACAGAGACATAAACACTGTATCTTCTCCTCCTGGTACCAACAACACAGAGACATTAACACAGTATCTCCTCCTCCTGGTACCAACAACACAGAGACATAAACACTGTATCTTCTCCTCCTGGTACCAACAACACAGAGACATAAACACTGTATCTTCTCCTCCTGGTACCAACAACACAGAGACATAAACACAGTATCTTCTCATGAGTCATTCTCAATTAGATGGTGCCCTGCCTGTAGGGTTATAGTGTCTGTGGGGTTATAGTGTCTGTGGGGTTATAGTGTCTGTGGGGTTATAGTGTCTGTGGGGTTATAACCCCACAGACACTATAACCCCACAGACACTATAACCACACAGACAGAATAACCCCACAGACACTATAACCCCACAGACAGAATAACCCCACAGACACTATAACCCCACAGACACTATAACCCCACAGACAGAATAACCCCACAGACACTATAACCCCACAGACAGAATAACCCCACAGACACTATAACCCCACAGACACTATAACCCCACACACACTATAACCCCACAGACACTATAACCCCACAGACACTATAACCCCACAGACAGAATAACCCCACAGACACTATAACCCCACAGACAGAATAACCCCACAGACACTATAACCCCACAGACACTATAACCCCACAGACACTATAACCCCACAGACACTATAACCCCACAGACACTATAACCCCACAGACACTATAACCCCACAGACACTATAACCCCACAGACACTATAACCCCACAGACAGGATAACCCCACATACACTATAACCCCACAGACACTATAACCCCACAGACACTATAACCCCACAGACACTATAACCCCACAGACACTATAACCCCACAGACAGGATAACCCCACAGACACTATAACCCCACAGACACTATAACCCCACAGACACTATAACCCCACAGAGACTATAAACCCACAGACACTATAACCCCACAGACACTATAACCCCACAGACACTATAACCCCACAGACACTATAACCCCACAGACAGGATAGACCCACAGACACTATAGACCCACAGACACTATAACCCCACAGACACTATAACCCCACAGACAGGATAACCCCACAGACACTATAACCCCACAGACACTATAACCCCACAGACACTTTAACCCCACAGACACTATAACCCCACAGGCAGGATAACCCCACAGACACTATAACCCCACAGACACTATAACCACACAGACACTATAACCCCACAGACACTATAACCCCACAGACACTATAACCCCACAGACAGGATAACCCCACAGACACTATAACCCCACAGACACTATAACCCCACAGACACTATGACCCCACAGACACTATAACCCCACAGACACTATAACCCCACAGACAGAATAACCCCACAGACACTATAACCCCACAGACAGAATAACCCCACAGACACTATAACCCCACAGACACTATAACCCCACAGACAGAATAACCCCACAGACACTATAACCCCACAGACAGAATAACCCCACAGACACTATAACCCCACAGACACTATAACCCCACACACACTATAACCCCACAGACACTATAACCCCACAGACACTATAACCCCACAGACAGAATAACCCCACAGACACTATAACCCCACAGACAGAATAACCCCACAGACACTATAACCCCACAGACACTATAACCCCACAGACACTATAACCCCACAGACACTATAACCCCACAGACACTATAACCCCACAGACACTATAACCCCACAGACACTATAACCCCACAGACACTATAACCCCACAGACACTATAACCCCACAGACACTATAACCCCACAGACAGGATAACCCCACAGACACTATAACCCCACAGACACTATAACCCCACAGACACTATAACCCCACAGACACTATAACCCAACAGACAGGATAACCCCACAGACACTATAACCCCACAGACACTATAACCCCACAGACACTATAACCCCACAGAGACTATAAACCCACAGACACTATAACCCCACAGACACTATAACCCCACAGACACTATAACCCCACAGACACTATAACCCCACAGACAGGATAGACCCACAGACACTATAGACCCACAGACACTATAACCCCACAGACACTATAACCCCACAGACACTATAACCCCACAGACACTATATATGGTTATAGTGTCTGTGGGGTTATAGTGTCTGTGGGGTTATAGTGTCTGTGGGGTCATAGTGTCTGTGGGGTTATAGTGTCTGTGGGGTTATAGTGTCTGTGGGGTTATCCTGTCTGTGGGGTTATAGTGTCTGTGGGGTTATAGTGTCTGTGTGGTTATAGTGTCTGTGGGGTTATAGTGTCTGTGGGGTTATCCTGCCTGTGGGGTTATAGTGTCTGTGTGGTTAAAGTGTCTGTGGGGTTATAGTGTCTGTGGGGTTATAGTGTCTGTGGGGTTATAGTGTCTGTGGGGTTATAGTGTCTGTGGGGTTATAGTGTCTGTGGGGTTATAGTGTCTGTGGGGTTATCCTGTCTGTGGGGTTATAGTGTCTGTGGGGTTATAGTGTCTGTGTGGTTATAGTGTCTGTGGGGTTATAGTGTCTGTGGGGTTATAGTGTCTGTGGGGTCATAGTGTCTGTGGGGTTATAGTGTCTGTGGGGTTATAGTGTCTGTGGGGTTATCCTGTCTGTGGGGTTATAGTGTCTGTGGGGTTATAGTGTCTGTGGGGTTATAGTGTCTGTGTGGTTATAGTGTCTGTGGGGTTATAGTGTCTGTGGGGTTATCCTGCCTGTGGGGTTATAGTGTCTGTGTGGTTAAAGTGTCTGTGGGGTTATAGTGTCTGTGGGGTTATAGTGTCTGTGGGGTTATAGTGTCTGTGGGGTTATAGTGTCTGTGGGGTTATAGTGTCTGTGGGGTTATCCTGTCTGTGGGGTTATAGTGTCTGTGGGGTTATAGTGTCTGTGGGGTTATAGTGTCTGTGGGGTTATAGTGTCTGTGGGGTTATAGTGTCTGTGGGGTTATAGTGTCTGTGGGGTTATAGTGTCTGTGGGGTTATAGTGTCTGTGGGGTTATAGTGTCTGTGGGGTTATAGTGTCTGTGGGGTTATCCTGCCTGTGGGGTTATAGTGTCTGTGGGGTTATAGTGTCTGTGGGGTTATAGTGTCTGTGGGGTTATCCTCTCTGTGGGGTTATAGTGTCTGTGGGGTTATAGTGTCTGTGGGGTTATAGTGTCTGTGGGGTTATAGTGTCTGTGGGGTTATAGTGTCTGTGGGGTTATAGTGTCTGTGGGGTTATCCTGTCTGTGGGGTTATAGTGTCTGTGGGGTTATAGTGTCTGTGGGGTTATAGTGTCTGTGGGGTTATAGTGTCTGTGGGGTTATCCTGTCTGTGGGGTTATAGTGTCTGTGGGGTTATAGTGTCTGTGTGGTTATAGTGTCTGTGGGGTTATAGTGTCTGTGGGGTTATAGTGTCTGTGGGGTCATAGTGTCTGTGGGGTTATAGTGTCTGTGGGGTTATAGTGTCTGTGGGGTTATCCTGTCTGTGGGGTTATAGTGTCTGTGGGGTTATAGTGTCTGTGGGGTTATAGTGTCTGTGTGGTTATAGTGTCTGTGGGGTTATAGTGTCTGTGGGGTTATCCTGCCTGTGGGGTTATAGTGTCTGTGTGGTTAAAGTGTCTGTGGGGTTATAGTGTCTGTGGGGTTATAGTGTCTGTGGGGTTATAGTGTCTGTGGGGTTATAGTGTCTGTGGGGTTATAGTGTCTGTGGGTCTATAGTGTCTGTGGGTCTATCCTGTCTGTGGGGTTATAGTGTCTGTGGGGTTATAGTGTCTGTGGGGTTATAGTGTCTGTGGGGTTATAGTGTCTGTGGGTTTATAGTCTCTGTGGGGTTATAGTGTCTGTGGGGTTATAGTGTCTGTGGGGTTATAGTGTCTGTGGGGTTATCCTGTCTGTTGGGTTATAGTGTCTGTGGGGTTATAGTGTCTGTGGGGTTATAGTGTCTGTGGGGTTATAGTGTCTGTGGGGTTATAGTGTCTGTGGGGTTATCCTGTCTGTGGGGTTATAGTGTCTGTGGGGTTATAGTGTCTGTGGGGTTATAGTGTCTGTGGGGTTATAGTGTCTGTGGGGTTATAGTGTCTGTGGGGTTATAGTGTGTGTGGGGTTATAGTGTCTGTGGGGTTATAGTGTCTGTGGGGTTATTCTGTCTGTGGGGTTATAGTGTCTGTGGGGTTATTCTGTCTGTGGGGTTATAGTGTCTGTGGGGTTATAGTGTCTGTGGGGTTATTCTGTCTGTGGGGTTATAGTGTCTGTGGGGTTATTCTGTCTGTGGGGTTATAGTGTCTGTGGGGTTATAGTGTCTGTGGGGTCATAGTGTCTGTGGGGTTATAGTGTCTGTGGGGTTATAGTGTCTGTGGGGTTATCCTGTCTGTGGGGTTATAGTGTCTGTGGGGTTATAGTGTCTGTGGGGTTATAGTGTCTGTGTGGTTATAGTGTCTGTGGGGTTATAGTGTCTGTGGGGTTATCCTGCCTGTGGGGTTATAGTGTCTGTGGGGTTAAAGTGTCTGTGGGGTTATAGTGTCTGTGGGGTTATAGTGTCTGTGGGGTTATCCTGTCTGTGGGGTTATAGTGTCTGTGGGGTTATAGTGTCTGTGGGTCTATAGTGTCTGTGGGTCTATCCTGTCTGTGGGGTTATAGTGTCTGTAGGGTTATAGTGTCTGTGGGGTTATAGTGTCTGTGGGGTTATAGTGTCTGTGGGTTTATAGTCTCTGTGGGGTTATAGTGTCTGTGGGGTTATAGTGTCTGTGGGGTTATAGTGTCTGTGGGGTTATCCTGTCTGTGGGGTTATAGTGTCTGTGGGGTTATAGTGTCTGTGGGGTTATAGTGTCTGTGGGGTTATAGTGTCTGTGGGGTTATAGTGTATGTGGGGTTATCCTGTCTGTGGGGTTATAGTGTCTGTGGGGTTATAGTGTCTGTGGGGTTATAGTGTCTGTGGGGTTATAGTGTCTGTGGGGTTATAGTGTCTGTGGGGTTATAGTGTCTGTGGGGTTATAGTGTCTGTGGGGTTATAGTGTCTGTGGGGTTATTCTGTCTGTGGGGTTATAGTGTCTGTGGGGTTATTCTGTCTGTGGGGTTATAGTGTCTGTGGGGTTATAGTGTCTGTGGGGTTATAGTGTGTGTGGGGTTATAGTGTCTGTGGGGTTATAGTGACTGTGGGGTTATTCTGTCTGTGGGGTTATAGTGTCTGTGGGGTTATTCTGTCTGTGGGGTTATAGTGTCTGTGGGGTTATAGTGTCTGTGGGGTTATTCTGTCTGTGGGGTTATAGTGTCTGTGGGGTTATTCTGTCTGTGTGGTTATAGTGTCTGTGGGGTTATAGTGTCTGTGGGGTTATAGTGTCAGATATACACTATGAGTTGTGCTGTTGTTGCACAAACACAGAGACAGAGACAGAGACAGAGACAGAGACAGTGACAGAGACAGAGACAGAGAGAGAGACAGAGACAGAGACAGAGACAGAGACAGAGAGAGAGACAGAGACAGAGACAGAGAGAGAGAGACAGAGAGAGAGAGAGACAGAGACAGAGACAGAGACAAACACAGAAACAGAGACAGAGACAGAGACAGAGACAGTGACAGAGACAGAGACAGAGACAGAGAGAGAGACAGAGACAGAGACAGAGAGAGAGACAGAGACAGAGACAGAGAGAGAGAGACAGAGAGAGAGAGAGACAGAGACAGAGACAGAGACAAACACAGAAACAGAGACAGAGACAGAGACAGAGACAGTGACAGAGACAGAGACAGAGACAGAGACAGAGACAGAGACAGAGACAGAGACAGAGACAGAGACAGAGATAGTGACAGAGACAGAGACAGAGACAGAGACAGAGACAGAGAGAGAGACAGAGACAGAGACAGAGACAGAGACAGAGACAAACACAGAGACAGAGACAGAGACAGAGATAGACAGAGACAAACACAGAGACAGAGCCCTGTACCATTTTACAGCCCCTGTCCTGAGGGCGTTGTTGACCGTCTGTGTGTGTCCTCCTTCAGTACATCTCCACTGACACAACAACGACCCTGCCTGGTGACCATGACTAGCTGCAGGGTAGGGGGTCGCAGTGTGCGGTGTGTGTGTGTGTGTGTGTGTTGTGTGTGTGTGTGTGTGTTGTGTGTGTGTGTGTGTGTGTGTGTGTGTGTGTGTGTGTGTGTGTGTGTGTGTGTGTGTGTGTGTGTGTGTGTGTGTGTGTGTGTGTGTGTGTGTGTGTGTGTGTGTGTGTGTGTGTGTGTGTGTGTGTGTGTGTGTGTGCATAGTAGTGTAGATGGCATTGCGTCATGCCAAATGGGACTGGTCCAAAATTATACTTGTATCAGTCCCTGATCTGCATTGCGATTGGACACTAGTGAAAATGTGTTATTATGAGGGTGCATACTGGCACAACAGACAGAAACAGTCAGATACAGACAGAAACAAACAGATACAGACACATATAGACAGACACAGACTCAACAGACAGATACAGACAGATACAGACTCAACAGACAGATACAGACAGATACAGAAAGATACAGACAGATACAGTCAGATACAGACAGATACAGACTCAACAGACAGGCGACAGGAGACAGTCTAAGTAGTCCATTTAATCCCTCACGTTGCTATGGTTTTCTTTAGGAAGTCAACTGCAAGTCAATTACAGAATAAAATCATTAATTTGAGTACCAAATCAAATCAAATCAAACATTCCTTGCCACATGCAAAGTCTATGGGTGTAAACTACGGTGAAATAATCCCTTCTTAACGACGCATAGTTAAGACATAATAATACAAATAGGAACACAATAGGAATAAAATACATAAGATTGAAGATACAGGAAGTACCAGATCAATGTGGAGCTATTTACAGGGAGTACCAGATCAATGTGGAGCTATATACAGGAAGTACCAGATCAATGTGGAGCTATATACAGGAAGTACCAGATCAATGTGGAGCTATATACAGGGAGTACCAGCACCAGATCAATGTGGAGCTATATACAGGAAGTACCAGATCAATGTGGCGCTATATACAGGAAGTACCATATCAATGTGGAGCTATATACAGGGAGTACCAGTACCAGATCAATGTGGAGCTATATACAGGGAGTACCAGTACCAGATTAATGTGGAGCTAAATACAGGAAGTACCAGTACCAGATCAATGTGAAGCTATATACAGGAAGTACCAGTGCCAGATCAATGTGGAGTTATAGACAGGGAGTACCAGATCAATGTGGAGCTATATACAGGGAGTACCAGATCAATGTGGAGCTATATACAGGGAGTACCAGATCAATGTGGAGCTATATACAGGGAGTACCAGATCAATGTGGAGCTATATACAGGGAGTACCAGATCAATGTGGAGCTATATACAGGGAGTACCAGATCAATGTGGAGCTATATACAGGGAGTACAAGATCAATGTGGAGCTATATACAGGAAGTACCAGTACCAGATCAATGTGGAGCTATATACAGGAAGTACCAGTACCAGATCAATGTGGAGCTATATACAGGATGTACCAGTACCAGATTAATGTGGAGCTATATACAGGAAGTACCAGATCAATGTGGAGCTATATACAGGGAGTACCAGATCAATGTGGAGCTATATACAGGAAGTACCAGATCAATGTGGAGCTATATACAGGAAGTACCAGATCAATGTGGAGCTATATACAGGGAGTACCAGATCAATGTGGAGCTATATACAGGAAGTACCAGATCAATGTGGAGCTATATACAGGGAGTACCAGATCAATGTGGAGCTATATACAGGGAGTACCAGTACCAGATCAATGTGGAGCTATATACAGGGAGTACCAGTACCAGATCAATGGGGAGCTATATACAGGGAGTACCAGATCAATGTGGAGCTATATACAGGGAGTACCAGTACCAGATCAATGTGGAGCTATATACAGGACGTGCCAGATCAATGTGGAGCTATATACAGGAAGTACCAGTACCAGATCAATGTGGAGCTATATACAGGGAGTACCAGTACCAGATCAATGTGGAGCTATATACAGGGAGTACCAGATCAATGTGGAGCTATATCCAGGAAGTACCAGATCAATGTGGAGCTATATCCAGGAAGTACCAGATCAATGAGAAGCTATATACAGGGAGTACCAGTACCAGATCAATGTGGAGCTATATACAGGGAGTACAAGATCAATGTGGAGCTATATACAGGGAGTACCAGATCAATGTGGAGCTATATACAGGGAGTACCAGATCAATGTGGAGCTATATACAGGAAGTACCAGATCAATGTGGAGCTATATACAGGGAGTACCAGATCAATGTGGAGCTATATACAGGGAGTACCAGATCAATGTGGAGCTATATACAGGGAGTACCAGTACCAGATCAATGTGGAGCTATATACAGGAAGTACCAGTACCAGATCAATGTGGAGCTATATACAGGAAGTACCAGATCAATGTGGAGCTATATACAGGGAGTACCAGTACCAGATCAATGTGGAGCTATATACAGGGAGTACCAGATCAATGTGGAGCTATATCCAGGAAGTACCAGATCAATGTGGAGCTATATCCAGGAAGTACCAGATCAATGAGAAGCTATATACAGGGAGTACCAGTACCAGATCAATGTGGAGCTATATACAGGGAGTACAAGATCAATGTGGAGCTATATACAGGGAGTACCAGATCAATGTGGAGCTATATACAGGGAGTACCAGATCAATGTGGAGCTATATACAGGAAGTACCAGATCAATGTGGAGCTATATACAGGGAGTACCAGATCAATGTGGAGCTATATACAGGGAGTACCAGATCAATGTGGAGCTATATACAGGGAGTACCAGTACCAGATCAATGTGGAGCTATATACAGGAAGTACCAGTACCAGATCAATGTGGAGCTATATACAGGAAGTACCAGATCAATGTGGAGCTATATACAGGAAGTACCAGATCAATGTGGAGCTATATACAGGAAGTACCAGATCAATGTGGAGCTATATACAGGGAGTACCAGATCAATGTGGAGCTATATACAGGAAGTACCAGATCAATGTGGAGCTATATCCAGGAAGTACCAGTACCAGATCAATGTGGAGCTATATACAGGAAGTACCAGATCAATGTGGAGCTATATACAGGAAGTACCAGATCAATGTGGAGCTATATACAGGGAGTACCAGTACCAGATCAATGTGCAGTTGTACACAGTATTTGAGGTAGATGTGTACATGAAGGCAGGGTAAAGTGACTAGGCATCAGGATAGATAATAATAAGGTATTTGAGGTAGATATGTACATGAAGGCAGGGTAAAGTGACTAGGCATCAGGATAGATAATAATAAGGTAGATATGTACATGAAGGCAGGGTAAAGTGACTAGACATCAGGATAGATAATAATAAGGTATTTGAGGTAGATATGTACATGAAGGCAGGGTAAAGTGACTAGGCATCAGGATAGATAATAATAAGGTATTTGAGGTAGATATGTACATGAAGGCAGGGTAAAGTGACTAGGCATCAGGATAGATAATAATAAGGTATTTGAGGTAGATATGTACATGAAGGCAGGGTAAAGTGACTAGGCATCAGGATAGATAATAATAAGGTATTTGAGGTAGATATGTACATGAAGGCAGGGTAAAGTGACTAGGCATCAGGATAGATAATAATAAGGTATTTGAGGTAGATATGTACATGAAGGCAGGGTAAAGTGACTAGACATCAGGATAGATAATAATAAGAGTGAAATTTTGAACATGGTTGCAGCAGCAGTGTAAATGTGTGTATGTACTATGTGTGTGTGTGTGTTTTTTTGTCAGTATGCGTGTTTTATGTGTGTTTGTGCGTATGTAGTGTATGTGAAAGTGTGTGAGTTTTGTGTGAGTGTCAGTGTGGTGCCAGTGAGTGAGTGTGTGTACACAGTGTGTATAAGCAGTGTATAGGACAGTATCCTTGCTCCACGGTACCTCACCCCCTACATCTGCTGATGTGTGAAGAGTGATTTTCTCAACTTATCTTAGAATTCCAGACGATGGTTTATGACAGGCACTATCTGTGAGACAACAAGACAAGCAAACACCCCTCCCCAGTTCCTCCCAAACTCCTCCTCCTTGTTTGAGCTCCTGTTATTTAGCTAGCACCCCCCTCCTCCTACCTCTGTCCTTCCAGCCTCCAAGACCCCACCCTAGTTTGGGAGAGCAAGTTATGTGGTTGCTTTTGCTCTCTGCTCTGTCCCCCCCCCCCCCCCCCCCCCCCCCAACCCCCTCCCCCCCCCCCCCCCAGTTCCCCCCCCCAGGGTTTAGCCAGTCAATAGGCTGGCCAAACAGTGGAGAAGATTAGATGTATTGGAACGGGCCCCTCCCTCCTTACGTTCTCTCTCTCTCTCTCGCTCTCTCTCGCTTCCTTCCTTCCTTCCTTCCTCCCTCCCTCCCTCCCTCCCTCCCTCCCTCCCTCCCTCCCTCCCTCCCTCTCTCTCTCTCTCTCTCTCTCTCTCTTCCTTCCTTCCTTCCTCCCTCCCTCCCTCCCTCCCTCCCCTCCCTCCCTCCCTCCCTCCCCTCCCTCCCTCTCACATCTCTCTCTCTCTCTCTTCCTTCCTTCCTCCCTCCCTCCCACCCTCCCTCCCTCCCTCCCTCCCTCTCTCTCTCTCTCTCCCTTCCTTCCTTCCTTCCTTCCTCCCTCCCTCCCTCCCTCTCTCCCTCCCACCCTCCCTCCCTCCCCTCCCTCCCTCCCTCCCTCTCATCCTCTCTCTCTCTCTCTCTCTCTCTCTCCCTCCCTCCCTCCCTCCCTCCCTCTCTCTCTCTCTCTCTCTTCCTTCCATCCTTCCTTCCTTCCTTCCTTCCTTCCTCCCTCCCTCCCC
>NC_074684.1:44559976-44574976 GCF_029448725.1 Salvelinus fontinalis | reverse complement strand
TTTCATTTGTCATCCGAAGACGGATTATAAACACAACGGTCATTGCCGTACTTAACAAAGTGAAGCCAGGTTTCAACAAAGTAGGAACAAGGATAATGAGTAGGATGAATCCATCCCACATAAATATCCCCAACACACTTCGATCACTTGATACTGAGTGGGATTCAAAAACATCCTATACATTCACATCACCACACTCTTCAACAGCCAACCCAACTCTTGTTTCTTGATCCATTTAAGGTTTTTTTCTCTGTCAAAACAATATTCGGTACTGAGATAGTAACCTTCCAACGATCAAGATCATCAGTAGTTAGATGTGTCTGTTGGGGATTTCAGGCATAATAACCACTAATAGACAGATCTATCAGGCATAATAACCACTAACAGGTAGATAGATCTATCAGGCATAATAATAGATAGTCCTCTTCAGGAATCAGAGCAGAAAATAAGCTAATACTCCCAGAGGAATTAAACTGTAGAAATAAAACCTCCTCAGTTTCCGTTCAAAGAACGCAGAACCCGTTCAGAACTACTTTTCAGAGGCTGAAATTATTATAAGAGTGACGTGCCGCTGTGTGTGTGTGTGTGTGTGTGTGTGTGTGTGTGTGTGTGTGTGTGTGTGTGTGTGTGTGTGTGTGTGTGCGTGTATGTGTGTGTGTGTGTGCGTGTGTGTGTGTGTGTGTGTAAGCTTGTGCCTCGTTAGAAAAACAAACAACGTAAAGAAACAAAAACCAAACCAGTTATTTCTCAGGGAAGTGTTGTTTTAATCTTGCTGTAAATTTGTGTTTATAAATATTTAATGAGTATTCCCAGAACAGGGCAGATAAATATTCCCAGAGCAGAATATTTCAAACCAAACTCACTCACTCACCTCTCAGAGATGCACTCTGGGGTAGTTATATCAATTAAATTGGAGCGGAGAAATGAAATATGGAAAGTGGTGAAGTAATTGGATACGTTGGAAGCAGTAAAATCACTGTTTAATAATGCAAAGGGAATATTTACTGTAAATGTAAAATGTCATACATTGTGCACATTCATTCAAACCCCTATTTCCAACTGTCATTGGTTGTCTGTTGCTTTCAAATCCTCTACTACAGTACGGTACCATCCTTTGCAATATTGAGACATCCTTCGAATTTGTCTTAAAACTCTCCAACTGTCGCCTCCACCGACATCTCTTCCTCTCCTGTGTGGTGAGCAGTGGCAGGCTGGCAGGCTCTGTGTCAGGACTAATTTCCTGTCAGTGGACGTCTCTTGTGTGGGATCTTCAAAAGTGCTCCACTCCGTGAGTTATTTCAAACTACACTGGTAGTCACTAGAGCATCGCTAACAGCTTTGCAAGCACTTTTAGGACGTGGTACTTTGATAAACACCTATGCTGTCGTCGGACTAACAGTGTGCCTACATCCCTCGTCGCTACGTAACGACATGTTCTCCTACGCCTTGAATTTCAGGACATTATCAGCGCTCTCTTCTAATTCTCCCCTCAAACCGTACTTGAGAGCCGTATACTTCAGAAAGGTGTATGAGAGAGCAATTTATTTTATGTCAAGCATTGGTCTCCCATCCCCAACCCCATCCCCCTTCGTACCCGTTGCGATAGACACACACACACACGCCACCCCCACCCCCCACCAACCCGATACACACTGTCAACCGCTCCAAATTTCAACCACCACTGGTATGCTGAGGGATCAGCCAATCAAAATGCCTCTCTCAGGGTTCATGGAAAGGTAACTCGACGGAAGGCAAAACCCACTGAGACGCTGAGGCATCCATCCACTTCCTCTGAGGCATCCATCCACTTCCTCTGAGGCATCCATCCACTTCCTCTGAGGCATCCATCCACTTCCTCTGAGGCATCCATCCACTTCCTCTGAGGCATCCATCCACTTCCTCTGAGGCATCCATCCACTTCCTCTGAGGCATCCATCCACTTCCTCTGCATCCCAAAAAACACCCGGTAACAACGAGAAACGTAATAACACCTGAAAATGTAATAACACCTGTTATTGTAATGTTATAACACCTGTTATTATAATGTAATAACACCTGTAAATGTAATAACACCTGTAAATGTAATGTTATAACACCTGTAAATGCAATAACACCTGTAAATGTAATGTTATAACACCTGTAAATGCAATAACACCTGTAAATGTAATGTTATAACACCTGTACATGCAATAACACCTGTAAATGTAATGTTATAACACCTGTAAATGTAATAACACCTGTAAATGTAATGTTATAACACCTGTTATTATAATGTAATAACACCTGTAAATGTAATAACACCTGTAAATGTAATGTTATAACACCTGTAAATGCAATAACACCTGTAAATGTAATGTTATAACACCTGTACATGCAATAACACCTGTAAATGTAATGTTATAACACCTGTAAATGTAATAACACCTGTAAATGTAATGTTATAACACCTGTGCATGTAATAACACCTGTAAATGTAATAACTCTGTGTAAAATGTAATTCTCACTGTACCCAACCCTATGACACATCAAACACAGAACATGCTTGAAAGGCAGTAGGGTTTACCACCTGAAAAGCAGTAGGGTTTACCACCTGAAAGGCAGTAGGGTTTACCACCTGAAAGGCAGTAGGGTTTATCACCTGAAAGGCAGTAGGGTTTACCACCTGAAAGGCAGTAGGGTTTATCACCTGAAAGGCAGTAGGGTTTACCACCTGAAAGGCAGTAGGGTTTATCACCTGAAAGGCAGTAGGGTTTACCACCTGAAAGGCAGTAGGGTTTATCACCTGAAAGGCAGTAGGGTTTACCACCTGAAAGGCAGTAGGGTTTATCACCTGAAAGGCAGTAGGGTTTACCACCTGAAAGGCAGTAGGGTTTATCACCTGAAAGGCAGTAGGTGATAGCATCTGAAAGGCAGTAGGGTTTACCACCTGAAAGGCAGTAGGGTTTACCACCTGAAAGGCAGTAGGGTTTACCACCTGAAAGGCAGTAGGGTTTACCTCCTGAAAGGCAGTAGGGGCTACCACCTGAAAGGCAGTAGGTGATAGCATCTGAAAGGCAGTAGGGTTTACCACCTGAAAGGCAGTAGGGTTTACCACCTGAAAGGCAGTAGGGTTTACCACCTGAAAGGCAGTAGGGTTTACCAGCTGAAAAGCAGTAGGGTTTACCACCTGAAAGGGAGTAGGGTTTACCAGCTGAAAGGCAGTAGGGTTTACCACCTGAAAGGCAGTAGGGTTTACCACCTGAAAGGCAGTAGGGTTTACCACCTGAAAAGCAGTAGGGTTTACCACCTGAAAGGGAGTAGGGTTTTCCAGCTGAAAGGCAGTAGGGTTTACCACCTGAAAGGCAATAGGGTTTACCACCTGAAAAGCAGTAGGGTTTACCACCTGAAAGGCAGTAGGGTTTACCACCTGAAAGGCAGTAGGGTTTACCACCTGAAAGGCAGTAGGGTTTACCTCCTGAAAAGCAGTAGGGTTTACCACCTGAAAGGCAGTAGGGTTTACCACCTGAAAGGCAGTAGGGTTTACCACCTGAAAGGCAGTAGGGTTTACCACCTGAAAGGCAGTAGGTGATAGCATCTGAAAGGCAGTAGGGTTTACCACCTGAAAGGCAGTAGGGTTTACCACCTGAAATGCAGTAGGGTTTACCACCTGAAAGGCAGTAGGGTTTACCACCTGAAAGGCAGTAGGGTTTACCAGCTGAAAAGCAGTAGGGTTTACCACCTGAAAGGGAGTAGGGTTTACCAGCTGAAAGGCAGTAGGGTTTACCACCTGAAAGGCAGTAGGGTTTACCACCTGAAAGGCAGTAGGGTTTACCACCTGAAAAGCAGTAGGGTTTACCACCTGAAAGGGAGTAGGGTTTTCCAGCTGAAAGGCAGTAGGGTTTACCACCTGAAAGGCAATAGGGTTTACCACCTGAAAAGCAGTAGGGTTTACCACCTGAAAGGCAGTAGGGTTTACCACCTGAAAGGCAGTAGGGTTTACCACCTGAAAGGCAGTAGGGTTTACCTCCTGAAAAGCAGTAGGGTTTACCACCTGAAAGGCAGTAGGGTTTACCACCTGAAAGGCAGTAGGGTTTACCACCTGAAAGGCAGTAGGGTTTACCACCTGAAAGGCAGTAGGTGATAGCATCTGAAAGGCAGTAGGGTTTACCACCTGAAAGGCAGTAGGGTTTACCACCTGAAAGGCAGTAGGGTTTACCACCTGAAAGGCAGTAGGTGATAGCATCTGAATTGCAGTAGGGTTTACCACCTGCAAGGCAGTAGGGTTTACCACCTGAAAGGCAGTAGGTGATAGCATCTGAATTGCAGTAGGGTTTACCACCTGAAAGGCAGTAGGGTTTACCACCTGAAAGGCAGTAGGGTTTATCACCTGAAAGGCAGTAGGGTTTACCACCTGAAAGGCAGTAGGGTTTATCACCTGAAAGGCAGTAGGGTTTACCACCTGAAAGGCAGTAGGGTTTATCACCTGAAAGGCAGTAGGGTTTACCACCTGAAAGGCAGTAGGGTTTATCACCTGAAAGGCAGTAGGTGATAGCATCTGAAAGGCAGTAGGGTTTACCACCTGAAAGGCAGTAGGGTTTACCACCTGAAAGGCAGTAGGGTTTACCACCTGAAAGGCAGTAGGGTTTACCTCCTGAAAGGCAGTAGGGGCTACCACCTGAAAGGCAGTAGGTGATAGCATCTGAAAGGCAGTAGGGTTTACCACCTGAAAGGCAGTAGGGTTTACCACCTGAAAGGCAGTAGGGTTTACCACCTGAAAGGCAGTAGGGTTTACCAGCTGAAAAGCAGTAGGGTTTACCACCTGAAAGGGAGTAGGGTTTACCAGCTGAAAGGCAGTAGGGTTTACCACCTGAAAGGCAGTAGGGTTTACCACCTGAAAGGCAGTAGGGTTTACCACCTGAAAAGCAGTAGGGTTTACCACCTGAAAGGGAGTAGGGTTTTCCAGCTGAAAGGCAGTAGGGTTTACCACCTGAAAGGCAATAGGGTTTACCACCTGAAAAGCAGTAGGGTTTACCACCTGAAAGGCAGTAGGGTTTACCACCTGAAAGGCAGTAGGGTTTACCACCTGAAAGGCAGTAGGGTTTACCTCCTGAAAAGCAGTAGGGTTTACCACCTGAAAGGCAGTAGGGTTTACCACCTGAAAGGCAGTAGGGTTTACCATCTGAAAGGCAGTAGGGTTTACCACCTGAAAGGCAGTAGGGTTTACCAGCTGAAAAGCAGTAGGGTTTACCACCTGAAAGGGAGTAGGGTTTACCAGCTGAAAGGCAGTAGGGTTTACCACCTGAAAGGCAGTAGGGTTTACCACCTGAAAGGCAGTAGGGTTTACCACCTGAAAAGCAGTAGGGTTTACCACCTGAAAGGGAGTAGGGTTTTCCAGCTGAAAGGCAGTAGGGTTTACCACCTGAAAGGCAATAGGGTTTACCACCTGAAAAGCAGTAGGGTTTACCACCTGAAAGGCAGTAGGGTTTACCACCTGAAAGGCAGTAGGGTTTACCTCCTGAAAAGCAGTAGGGTTTACCACCTGAAAGGCAGTAGGGTTTACCACCTGAAAGGCAGTAGGGTTTACCACCTGAAAGGCAGTAGGGTTTACCACCTGAAAGGCAGTAGGTGATAGCATCTGAAAGGCAGTAGGGTTTACCACCTGAAAGGCAGTAGGGTTTACCACCTGAAAGGCAGTAGGGTTTACCACCTGAAAGGCAGTAGGTGATAGCATCTGAAAGGCAGTAGGGTTTACCACCTGAAAAGCAGTAGGGTTTACCACCTGAAAGGCAGTAGGGTTTACCACCTGAAAGGCAGTAGGGTTTACCACCTGATAGGCAGTAAGAGATATCACTTGAAAGGCAGTAGGGTTTACCACCTGAAAGGCAGTAGGGTTTACCACCTGAAAGGCAGTAGGGTTTACCTCCTGATAGGCAGTAAGAGATATCACTTGAAAGGCAGTAGGGTTTACCACCTGAAAGGCAGTAGGGTTTACCACCCGCAAGGCAGTAGGGTTTACCACCTGCAAGGCAGTAGGGTTTACCACCTGAAAGGCAGTAGGGTTTACCACCTGAAAGGCAGTAGGGTTTACCACCTGAAAGGCAGTAGGGTTTACCACCTGAAAGGCAGTAGGGTTTACCACCTGAAAGGCAGTAGGGTTTACCACCTGAAAGGCAGTACGGTTTACCACCTGCAAGGCAGTAGGGTTTACCACCTGAAAGGCAGTAGGGTTTACCACCTGAAAGGCAGTAGGGTTTACCACCTGAAAGGCAGTAGGGTTTACCACCTGAAAGGCAGTAGGGTTTACCACCTGAAAGGCAGTAGGGTTTACCACCTGAAAGGCAGTAGGGTTTACCACCTGAAAGGCAGTAGGGTTTACCTCCTGAAAGGCAGTAGGGGCTACCACCTGAAAGGCAGTAGGTGATAGCATCTGAAAGGCAGTAGGGTTTACCACCTGAAAGGCAGTAGGGTTTACCACCTGAAAGGCAGTAGGGTTTACCACCTGAAAGGCAGTAGGGTTTACCAGCTGAAAAGCAGTAGGGTTTACCACCTGAAAGGGAGTAGGGTTTACCAGCTGAAAGGGAGTAGGGTTTACCACCTGAAAGGCAGTAGGGTTTACCACCTGAAAGGCAGTAGGGTTTACCACCTGAAAAGCAGTAGGGTTTACCACCTGAAAGGGAGTAGGGTTTTCCAGCTGAAAGGCAGTAGGGTTTAACACCTGAAAGGCAATAGGGTTTACCACCTGAAAAGCAGTAGGGTTTACCACCTGAAAGGCAGTAGGGTTTACCACCTGAAAGGCAGTAGGGTTTACCACCTGAAAGGCAGTAGGGTTTACCTCCTGAAAAGCAGTAGGGTTTACCACCTGAAAGGCAGTAGGGTTTACCACCTGAAAGGCAGTAGGGTTTACCACCTGAAAGGCAGTAGGGTTTACCACCTGAAAGGCAGTAGGTGATAGCATCTGAAAGGCAGTAGGGTTTACCACCTGAAAGGCAGTAGGGTTTACCACCTGAAATGCAGTAGGGTTTACCACCTGAAAGGCAGTAGGGTTTACCACCTGAAAGGCAGTAGGGTTTACCAGCTGAAAAGCAGTAGGGTTTACCACCTGAAAGGGAGTAGGGTTTACCAGCTGAAAGGCAGTAGGGTTTACCACCTGAAAGGCAGTAGGGTTTACCACCTGAAAGGCAGTAGGGTTTACCACCTGAAAAGCAGTAGGGTTTACCACCTGAAAGGGAGTAGGGTTTTCCAGCTGAAAGGCAGTAGGGTTTACCACATGAAAGGCAATAGGGTTTACCACCTGAAAAGCAGTAGGGTTTACCACCTGAAAGGCAGTAGGGTTTACCACCTGAAAGGCAGTAGGGTTTACCACCTGAAAGGCAGTAGGGTTTACCTCCTGAAAAGCAGTAGGGTTTACCACCTGAAAGGCAGTAGGGTTTACCACCTGAAAGGCAGTAGGGTTTACCACCTGAAAGGCAGTAGGGTTTACCACCTGAAAGGCAGTAGGGTTTACCTCCTGATAGGCAGTAAGAGATATCACTTGAAAGGCAGTAGGGTTTACCACCTGAAAGGCAGTAGGGTTTACCACCCGCAAGGCAGTAGGGTTTACCACCTGCAAGGCAGTAGGGTTTACCACCTGAAAGGCAGTAGGGTTTACCACCTGAAAGGCAGTAGGGTTTACCACCTGAAAGGCAGTAGGGTTTACCACCTGAAAGGCAGTAGGGTTTACCACCTGAAAGGCAGTAGGGTTTACCACCTGAAAGGCAGTAGGGTTTACCACCTGAAAGGCAGTAGGGTTTACCACCTGAAATGCAGTAGGGTTTACCACCTGAAAGGCAGTAGGTGATAGCATCTGAAAGGCAGTAGGGTTTACCACCTGAAAGGCAGTAGGGTTTACCGCCTGAAAGGGAGTAGGGTTTACCACCTGCAAGGCAGTAGGGTTTACCACCTGAAAGGCAGTAGGGTTTACCACCTGAAAGGCAGTAGGGTTTACCACCTGAAAGGCAGTAGGGTTTACCACCTGAAAGGCAGTAGGGTTTACCACCTGAAAGGCAGTAGGGTTTACCACCTGAAAGGCAGTAGGGTTTACCAGCTGAAAAGCAGTAGGGTTTACCACCTGAAAGGGAGTAGGGTTTACCAGCTGAAAGGCAGTAGGGTTTACCACCTGAAAGGCAGTAGGGTTTACCACCTGAAAGGCAGTAGGGTTTACCACCTGAAAAGCAGTAGGGTTTACCACCTGAAAGGGAGTAGGGTTTTCCAGCTGAAAGGCAGTAGGGTTTAACACCTGAAAGGCAATAGGGTTTACCACCTGAAAAGCAGTAGGGTTTACCACCTGAAAGGCAGTAGGGTTTACCACCTGAAAGGCAGTAGGGTTTACCACCTGAAAGGCAGTAGGGTTTACCTCCTGAAAAGCAGTAGGGTTTACCACCTGAAAGGCAGTAGGGTTTACCACCTGAAAGGCAGTAGGGTTTACCACCTGAAAGGCAGTAGGGTTTACCACCTGAAAGGCAGTAGGTGATAGCATCTGAAAGGCAGTAGGGTTTACCACCTGAAAGGCAGTAGGGTTTACCACCTGAAATGCAGTAGGGTTTACCACCTGAAAGGCAGTAGGGTTTACCACCTGAAAGGCAGTAGGGTTTACCAGCTGAAAAGCAGTAGGGTTTACCACCTGAAAGGGAGTAGGGTTTACCAGCTGAAAGGCAGTAGGGTTTACCACCTGAAAGGCAGTAGGGTTTACCACCTGAAAGGCAGTAGGGTTTACCACCTGAAAAGCAGTAGGGTTTACCACCTGAAAGGGAGTAGGGTTTTCCAGCTGAAAGGCAGTAGGGTTTACCACATGAAAGGCAATAGGGTTTACCACCTGAAAAGCAGTAGGGTTTACCACCTGAAAGGCAGTAGGGTTTACCACCTGAAAGGCAGTAGGGTTTACCACCTGAAAGGCAGTAGGGTTTACCTCCTGAAAAGCAGTAGGGTTTACCACCTGAAAGGCAGTAGGGTTTACCACCTGAAAGGCAGTAGGGTTTACCACCTGAAAGGCAGTAGGGTTTACCACCTGAAAGGCAGTAGGGTTTACCTCCTGATAGGCAGTAAGAGATATCACTTGAAAGGCAGTAGGGTTTACCACCTGAAAGGCAGTAGGGTTTACCACCCGCAAGGCAGTAGGGTTTACCACCTGCAAGGCAGTAGGGTTTACCACCTGAAAGGCAGTAGGGTTTACCACCTGAAAGGCAGTAGGGTTTACCACCTGAAAGGCAGTAGGGTTTACCACCTGAAAGGCAGTAGGGTTTACCACCTGAAAGGCAGTAGGGTTTACCACCTGAAAGGCAGTAGGGTTTACCACCTGAAAGGCAGTAGGGTTTACCACCTGAAATGCAGTAGGGTTTACCACCTGAAAGGCAGTAGGTGATAGCATCTGAAAGGCAGTAGGGTTTACCACCTGAAAGGCAGTAGGGTTTACCGCCTGAAAGGGAGTAGGGTTTACCACCTGCAAGGCAGTAGGGTTTACCACCTGAAAGGCAGTAGGGTTTACCACCTGAAAGGCAGTAGGTGATAGCATCTGAAAGGCAGTAGGGTTTACCACCTGAAAGGCAGTAGGGTTTACCACCTGAAATGCAGTAGGGTTTACCACCTGAAAAGCAGTAGGTGATAGCATCTGAATTGCAGTAGGGTTTACCACCTGCAAGGCAGTAGGGTTTACCACCTGAAAGGCAGTAGGGTTTACCACCTGAAAGGCAGTAGGGTTTACCACCTGAAAGGCAGTAGGTGATAGCATCTGAATTGCAGTAGGGTTTACCACCTGAAAGGCAGTAGGTGATAGCATCTGAAAGGCAGTAGGGTAGTAGGTGATGAGGTGGGATAGAGGGTGTTTGGGGAGGGGGGGTTAGTAGGTGATGAGGAGGGATAGAGGGTGTTTTGGGAGGGGGGGGGCTAGTAGGTGACAATGTGGGATAGAGGGTGTTTGGGGAGGGGGGGCTAGTAGGTGACGAGGAGGGATAGAGGGTGTTTGGGGAGTGGGGGAGGGGGTGGGGAGTTTTTTTGGGGGCAGGACTAGGGATATATTGATTTTTAATTTACTTTACTGTTGAAAAGTGATATCCCAAATATAAATACAGTTCACTAGTACAAACACTATATCAGGGCTCTCCAACCCTGTTACTGGAGAGCTACTGTCCTGTAGGTTTACACCAGGGTTCTCCAACCCTGTTCCTGGAGAGATACTGTCCTGTAGGTTTACACCAGGGCTCTCCAACCCTGTTCCTGGAGAGCTACTGTCCTGTAGGTTTACACCAGGGCTCTCCAACCCTGTTCCCAGAGAGATACTGTAGGTTTACACCAGGGCTCTCCAACCCTGTTCCTGGAGAGCTACTGTCCTGTAGGTTTACACCAGGGCTCTCCAACCCTGTTCCCAGAGAGCTACTGTCCTGTAGGTTTACACCAGGGCTCTCCAACCCTGTTCCCAGAGAGCTAACCTCCTGTAGGTTTACACCAGGGCACTCCAACCCTGTTCCTGGAGAGCTACTGTCCTGTAGGTTTACACCAGGGCTCTCCAACCCTGTTCCTGGAGAGCTACTGTCCTGTAGGTTTACACCAGGGCTCTCCAACCCTGTTCCCAGAGAGCTACTGTCCTGTAGGTTTACACCAGGGCTCTCCAACCCTGTTCCCAGAGAGCTACTGTCCTGTAGGTTTACACCAGGGCTCTCCAACCCTGTTCCCAGAGAGCTAACCTCCTGTAGGTTTACACCAGGGCACTCCAACCCTGTTCCTGGAGAGCTACTGTCCTGTAGGTTTACACCAGGGCTCTCCAACCCTGTTCCAGGAGAGCTACTGTCCTGTAGGTTTACACCAGGGCTCTCCAACCCTGTTCCCAGAGAGCTACTGTCCTGTAGGTTTACACCAGGGCTCTCCAACCCTGTTCCCAGAGAGCTACTGTCCTGTAGGTTTACACCAGGGCTCTCCAACCCTGTTCCTGGAGAGCTACTAAATAATTAGCTGGTTTATACTCTGAATCAGGTTAGTTACAACTGTGGTTGGAGGGTAGCTCTCCAGGAACAGGGTAGGAGAGCCCTGGTGTAAACCTACAGGACAGTATCTCTCCAGGAACAGGGTTGGAGAACCCTGGTGTAAACCTACAGGACAGTATCTCTCCAGGAACAGGGTTGGAGAGCCCTGGTGTAAACCTACAGGACAGTAGCTCTCCAGGAACAGGGTTGGAGAACCCTGGTGTCAACCTACAGGACAGTATCTCTCCAGGAACAGGGTTGGAGAGCCCTGGTGTAAACCTACAGGACAGTAGCTCTCCAGGAACAGGGTTGGAGAGCCCTGGTGTAAACCTACAGGACAGTAACTCTCCAGGAACAGGGTTGGAGAGCCCTGGTGTAAACCTACAGGACAGTAGCTCTCCAGGAACAGGGTTGGAGAGCCCTGGTGTAAACCTACAGGACAGTAGCTCTCTGGGAACAGGGTTGGAGAGCCCTGGTGTTAAGCTACAGGACAGTAGCTCTCCAGGAACAGGGTTGGAGAGCCCTGGTGTAAACATACAGGACAGTAGCTCTCTAGGAACAGGGTTGGAGAGCCCTGGTGTAAACCTACAGGACAGTAGCTCTCTGTGAACAGGGTTAGAGAGCCCTGGTGTAAACCTACAGGAGGTTAGCTCTCTGGGAACAGGGTTGGAGACCCCTGGTGTAAACCTACAGGACAGTAGCTCTCCAGGTACAGGGTTGGAGAGCCCTGGTGTAAACCTACAGGACAGTAGCTCTCTGGGAACAGGGTTGGAGAGCCCTGGTGTAAACCTACAGGACAGTAGCTCTCCAGGAACAGGGTTGGAGACCCCTGGTGTAAACCTACAGGACAGTAGCTCTCCAGGAACAGGGTAGGAGAGCCCTGGTGTAAACCTACAGGACAGTAGCTCTCCAGGAACAGGGTTGGAGAACCCTGGTTTTAACCTACAGGACAGTAGCTCTCTGGGAACAGGGTTGGAGAGCCCTGGTGTAAACCTACAGGACAGTAGCTCTCTAGGAACAGGTTTGGAGAGCCCTGGTGTAAACCTACAGGACAGTAGCTCTCTGGGAACAGGGTTGGAGAGCCCTGGTGTAAACCTACAGGACAGTAGCTCTCCAGGAACAGGGTTGGAGAGCCCTGGTGTAAACCTACAGGACAGTAGCTCTCCAGGAACAGGGTTGGAGAGCCCTGGTGTAAACCTACAGGACAGTAGCTCTCCAGGAACAGGCACTAAAGGGTAAAAAAAATAATGTTCTGAGGAAAATTAGACACAACTGCAAAGTTCAAGGAGTTGGTCTGATTGAAATATGTGATGTCATCAGCCTCTCTTCTTGTCTGAGGAACAATAGAGGAATAATAGATAACAGCAGAGGAACAACAGAGGAACAATAGAGGAACAACAGAGGAACAGCAGAGGAACAACAGAGGAACAGCAGAGGAACAGCAGAGGAACAGCAGAGGAACAGCAGAGGAACAGCAGAGGAACAGCAGAGGAATAATAGAGGAATAATAGATAACAGCAGAGGAACAACAGAGGAACAACAGAGGAACAGCAGAGGAACAGCAGAGGAACAGCAGAGGAACAGCAGAGGAACAGCAGAGGAATAATAGATAACAGCAGAGGAACAGCAGAGGAACAGCAGAGGAATAATAGAGGAATAATAGATAACAGCAGAGGAACAACAGAGGAACAACAGAGGAACAACAGAGGAACAGCAGAGGAACAGCAGAGGAACAGCAGAGGAACAGCAGAGGAACAGCAGAGGAACAGCAGAGGAACAGCAGAGGAACAACAGAGGAACAGCAGAGGAACAGCAGAGGAACAGCAGAGGAACAGCAGAGGAACAGCAGAGGAACAGCAGAGGAACAGCAGAGGAACAGCAGAGGAACAGCAGAGGAACAGCAGAGGAACAGCAGAGGAACAACAGAGGAACAACAGAGGAACAATAGAGGAATAATAGAGGAATAATAGATAACAGCAGAGGAAAAGCTCACTCCTTCACACTATATCATGACATACCCGGACCACCTACGTGCCTTTTGTTCAGTAAATTAGACGTTAAATGAGGTGAAAAAGAGTCTGGAGTGCCACTTGAAGTACACGGGGGGACAGAAGGGGGTCAGGGTGGGTGGGTCGGACCGTGATGTCAGGGTGGGGGTAGTTGTGAGGTGGGTCAGGAGGGAAGGGGGTTATGTTGGGGGGAACTGGGGTATTTTGTCAAATATGAGGTATTTGTGGGTGGGGGGCTGGTACTGGGGTATTTATTTAAGTATGTGTGTGTGTGTGTGGGGGGGGGGCAGGAGTTAATCTCATTATCTGGTAATCTTCAACTACTCTGAGATTTAACTGGGGCTGAATGCATATGCTGTTCTAATCCAGCCCGCGGGTGGTTTGAGTAACGAACTCAATATAGTTTAAAAATGGCTAAAACGAATTAGAAACTGTGTAGAAATTATAATGGACCTACATTCATACAGTATCTTGACTGTGTCCAGCTTGTTAATAATCACTGAAATAAAAGCTAGACAGTCATGGAGCATCGTAAATTCCCCCCAAAAAACTATGGATAGAGGACAAACGTTTTTACAGCGAGGAAATATAACACATTTTCAATACGGCCCTCCGGACATCGTTGCAGACCAATACCCCACGGACGAAAAATGACTTTGACACCTCCTTTGAATTAAAGTATCCATCAAGCATACATCTCCAAACTCTGCTCTAGGCTTCTAATACAGTATATAGCCTTGGCAAAAAGTTGACATACGGTTCCTCAAATCCTATGAAAAAAATATCCGTCCATCCAACCAGCTCTATAAACGCTGAATCTGTACTAAAATACCTCACCCACTAACCCTAACCCTACATCTCTACTCTGAATATGTAGTCAGATCTGCTATTGGCTTCTAATATATAGCTTTGGCAGCTTTGCTATGTTGTCGTACAGTTCCTGAAATCCTGCTGCTATTGGCTGGTGAGATGTTTTGATGTGAAGCGTTGCTGGTATAAAAAAAAAAGAAAAAGCGTGGATAAATCATTGAAGAAAGAGATGGAGGGAGGCAGGGATGGAAATAGAGTCTTGAGTTGCTCTGTTTCTACGGTAACTGAGGATGGGGGAGGTACCCTGGATGAGAGTGGAAGCAAAACAAACCTCCCAGTCTCCGATGGCAACAGTGCAGCAATTGGTTCTGGTTTCCTGACAGGGAGAAAAACCCCACAACAAAGTCCCATAGACACTATTCAGATGTTGCATCAGAAAGATGAGAGAGGCGAGAGGGTGACGCGCGCGGGCACACACACACACACACACACACACACACACACACACGCACGCACGCACGCACGCACGCACGCACGCACGCACGCACACGCACACGCACACGCACACACACACACACACACACACACACACACACACACACACACACACACACACACACGCACACACACACAAAATCACATGCTCCACTTCACCCTGTAGCCTCCCTCCATTCCTCCATCCCTCCCTCCCTCCCTCCCTCCTCCATCCCTCCATTCTATCCCTCGGTCTACGACCAAAACATCTCAGCACGTGAATCCTGCCTAGAAACCACCAACCAACTTCTGCCTCGCTCCGATTGGCCGAGCTCCCTAGCAACCACGTTGGCCCAGTCAGCCAGTCAGGTGCGTCGAGAGAGAGGCACACTGACCCAATGAAACAGACTACTTATAGGCTAGTGGCAGCACACTGACCTGGTAACGACTAGCATGGAGGAGGCAGTTAGGGGCGGGGAGAGGAGGCTCCTCTGATTGGCTGAGGGCGAGTTGGGGAGGGATGGGAGAAGAAGAGAAATATGTTCTGATTGGTTGACGGATGTTCTCTATACTCTAATTGGCTCCATTCTCTGTTTCTATCTTAAGTCATTCATACTTTTCTCTGCTGTTTTCTTCCACTGAGTCTTGCAGCTGGGAGTAGAGTGGCCAACACACCCTACCCTGTTATTCCCCAATCTCCCCTCCCCGTTATAGTTTTGCTCCACATTCTCTCAACC
>NC_074684.1:44552476-44557476 GCF_029448725.1 Salvelinus fontinalis | reverse complement strand
AAAAGAAGAATAAACTATACTATGGAACAATGACAAATTATTTAAAGAATGATATTAAAAAACGCTCTGGAGTACTTTAAATGAATTTGTAGGTGAAACAGAAAACTCAGCCCCATCCTTCATTGAGGCAGATTGTTCACAACAAAACCCTTAGATATTGCCAACCACTTTAATAACTTGTTTTTGTTGTTGTTGACAATATTAGAAAACGTAGGTATGCCGTGCAAACAACAAATGCCAAGCCTTTCATATTCATGAATAATAAACAATATAATAAAAAAACAAAAGCGTTGTAATTTTGAGAAGAGATAAAAACACATTTTTTTGTTGTTGTTGATGTCTATAAACAAGGACATACCACCTGTTACTGACATCCTGGATGGTAAATCGCTGAGGTTGGTAGCATAATACGTTGTTTGCCACATCTTCAATTTAAGCCTAGAAGACACGTGTGTGCTCTCAGACCTGGAGGGGGTCAAAGGTCATTCCACTACCCAAGAATAGCAGAGCACCCGTTAATGTTTCAAACAGGCCAACCAATCAACCTGTTCCATAGCAAACTTTTGGAAAAAAGTTGTGTTTGATCAGGTACAAAAGTTATTTTACAGAAAACGAATTAACAACAGACTTTCAGCATGCTTATAATAGGGAAGGGCACTCAACATGCTCGGCACTGACACAAATGATTGATGATTGGCTTAAAGAAATTGACAGAAAGAAGATTGTGGAAGCTATTTTGTTAGACTTTAGTGTAGCTTTTGATGTCATTGATCATAAGCTATTGCTGAAAAACCTTAGGTGTTATGGTTTTGAATCCTCTGCCTTATTATAGATTGAGAGTTACCTATCTAATATAACACAGAGTGTTTACGTTAATGGAAGCTTCTCTAATGCACATTCAGTTGAGTGTGGTGTACCGCAGGGCAGCCGGCTAGGGCCATTATTGTTTTCTGTTTTTTTTTTACTAATGATCTTCCATTGACCTCGAATAAAGCCTGTGTGTCTATGTACGCTGACAACTCAATGGTATAAACGTTGGCTGCAACAGTTAAATACGTAAATAACTGAGAGACATAACATAGAGCTCCAATCAGTTTTAGAATAGGTAACTAATAATAGGCTGGTGCTAAATATCTCAAAAACTGAATGCCACATTTTTGGGACAAATCACTTGCTTAACACTAAACCTCGTTTAGATCTGAACAATGTGGCTATTGAGCAAGTTGAGGAGACTAAACTAGTAACCCCAGATAGCAAGACATATCGACTTAATGGTTGCTAAAATGGGTAGAGGTCTGTCCATGATAGGGCATTGCCTTCTTGACATCTCATTTGACCAGACAGGTGCTACAGGCCCTAGTTTTGTCACACCTGGACTACTGTCCAGCTGTGTGGTCATGGGCAGCAAAGAAGGACATCGGTGAATTGCAGTTGGTCCAGAACAAAGCAGCACGTATCGCACTTAGATGTACACAGAGGGAAAGTGTTAAGTAACATTAGATGTACACAGAGGGAAAGTGTTAAGTAACATTAGATGTACACGGAGGGAAAGTGTTAAGTTACATTAGATGTACACAGAGGGAAAGTGTTAAGTTACATTAGATGTACACAGAGGGAAAGTGTTAAGTAACATTAGATGTACACAGAGGGAAAGTGTTAAGTTACATTAGATGTACACAGAGGGAAAGTGTTAAGTTACATTGCATGTACACAGAGGGAAAGTGTTAAGTTACATTAGATGTACACAGAGGGAAAGTGTTAAGTTACATTAGATGTACACAGAGGGAAAGTGTTAATAACCTGTTTGGGCTGCAAGCTGAATATTGAAAAAACTGGAAAATGTGTGCACATTTTCAAACGGCCTCCTAAGAAACTTTTTATTTTCCAATATGCATATATTTACTACTGTTGGATAGATAACAGTCTATAGTTTCTAAAAAGGTTTGAATTGTTTCTCTAAGTCGAACAGAAATATTTTTACAGCCATTTTCCCAGCCGAATTGAGATTTCCAAAATGCGATGTGTCTCTTTAAGACCTTCTCTATAAAAGGCCCTTTGACTTGGGACCATAGGAACACGTCACACGCCTTCGTCAGGCTGTAATGCGGAAGTGAGAATTGAAAGGAGTCGAATATCTCGTCCATGGACTGAATAACACACCTTCTTGTGAGACCTGCGTAGTTAAAAAAAAATTCCGGGCGCGAAGCATAATTTGGTCTCGGCTTCTGGAACAAGGTAGATAACGGTGTATATGATGTCTGACTACGATATTATTTGATACATGTCACAAAATCATCCTAAAGTATGTTTTTTCAATATACTTTAATTATATTATTGCAATTTATTCTGGACTTTAGATGTGATACGACGGAAGAATTTTTTGAAGAAACGCTGTGTAGCGCCGCAATGCTATTGTGCATGCTAACCAAAGAGGGAAATAATTCGTTCTGGAACCCAACTAAAGACTCTACTGGACATTGGACCCCGTTACAACATTCTGATGGAATATCAAGAAAGATAAGACCCAATTTGGGATGCTTTTTCATATATCTGTTGAGCTGTGCTGTGCTAAGTGGGCTAACTGTGCTAGGCTAGCGCTTGACCAATGCTAGTGCTGACTTATGCTAGCTTATGTTGTTAGCTAATATAACGATATATTGTGTTTTCGCTGTAAAACACTTAAAAAATCGGAAATGTTGGCTTTATTCACACGATATCTGTCTTTCATTAGCTATCCACCATATGTTTTTCTGAAATGTTTTATGAGGTGTAATTAGTAGCCGACGTTGGTGTATGTATTTTCTCTGGCTACTCCCGTCTGGATTCAGACTCTAGCTATGTGTTAGCATTTTTGGGTAGCATCAATGTAAAACTGATTTATAGCTAAAATATGCACTTTTTATGAACAAAACATAGATTTATTGTGTAACATGTTATATGACTGTCATCTGAGGTAGTTTTTTCTGGGCTCTTTAGGTTGGTTTTAGTTTATTTCGGTTGGCTTGTGCATGCTACTTGAACAATAATTCATACTTCATAATCATATCCATACGTGTCTGTCCACTTTTGTATTTGGTGGTGAGCTAACATAAATATATGTGGTGTTTTCTCTGTAAAACATTTAAAAAATCGGACATGTTGGCTGGATTGACAAGATGTTTATCTTTCAAATGCTGTATTGGACTTGTTAATGTGTAAAAGTTAAATATTTTTAAAAAATAGATTTTGAATTTCGCGCCCTGCAGCTGTTGTCATTGTCGTACCGAATTCGGGCTTGCAGCCCAAACAGGTTTTAAGTAACAGGCATGTCAATCTCTCCTGGAATACCAAGAGGTGTTGATGTGTCGAAGGTACCGAACTGTCTGTTCAAGCAGTAAGGCACACAGTACAGACACTCGTCGGTACAACACAAGACATGCAACCAGAGGTCTCTTCACAGTCCCCAAGTCCAGAACAGAGGCTGGGAAACGCACAGTATTAAATAGAGCCATGACTACATGGAACTCTCTGGTAACCCAGGTAACATGACTACATGGAACTCTCTGGTAACCCAGGTAACATGACTACATGGAACTCTCTGGTAACCCAGGTAACATGACTACATGGAACTCTCTGGTAACCCAGGTAACACGACTACATGGAACTCTCTGGTAACCCAGGTAACACGACTACATGGAACTCTCTGGTAACCCAGGTAACACGACTACATGGAACTCTCTGGTAACCCAGGTAACATGACTACATGGAACTCTCTGGTAACCCAGGTAACATGACTACATGGAACTCGCTGGTAACCCAGGTAACATGACTACATGGAACTCGCTGGTAACCCAGGTAACTCAAGCTAGAAATAAAAAGAGTTTAAAAAACACATCAAAGAACACCTTACTGCTCAAAGGGGACTGTGAAGAGACACAGCCATTTTGTACATCTTGTATTGTAATTTGCACTGTACTATGTATTAGACCTAGATATTGTGCGTATATACTGATACGTAGGCTACAGTATGTGTGACATTTCACATTTATGTATCTCAGTCCTCAACTAATAGTGTTCTGTACTCTATATTATCTCATGTTTCATGTGGAACACAGGAAGAGTTGCTGATGCTTTTGCAGCGGCTAATGGGGATCCTAATAAATACCAAATACCATTGTCAATAGGCTACTCCATTAATGTCAATGAGACAATGAGATAAAGACGTCATCCTAACTAACCAGCCTTGAGCGGTACATGACTCACTCTGATTCCAGCCTTGAGCGGTACATGACTCACTCTGATTCCAAACTTGAGCTGTACATGACTCACTCTGATTCCAGCCTTGAGCTGTACATGACTCACTCTGATTCCAGCCTTGAGCTGTACATGACTCACTCTGATTCCAGCCTTGAGCTGTACATGACTCACTCTGATTCCAAACTTGAGCGGTACATGACTCGCTCTGATTCCAGCCTTGAGCTGTACATGACTCACTCTGATTCCAGCCTTGAGCTGTACATGACTCGCTCTGATTCCAGCCTTGAGCGGTACATGACTCACTCTGATTCCAGCCTTGAGCGGTACATGACTCACTCTGATTCCAGCCTTGAGCGGTACATGACTCACTCTGATTCCAGCCTTGAGCTGTACATGACTCACTCTGATTCCAGCCTTGAGCTGTACATGACTCACTCTGATTCCAGCCTTGAGCTGTACATGACTCACTCTGATTCCAAACTTGAGCGGTACATGACTCACTCTGATTCCAGCCTTGAGCGGTACATGACTCACTCTGATTCCAGACTTGAGCGGTACATGACTCACTCTGATTCCAGCCTTGAGCGGTACATGACTCACTCTGATTCCAAACTTGAGCGGTACATGACTCACTCTGATTCCAGACTTGAGCGGTACATGACTCACTCTGATTCCAGCCTTGAGCGGTACATGACTCACTCTGATTCCAGCCTTGAGCGGTACATGACTCACTCTGATTCCAGCCTTGAGCGGTACATGACTCA